>NC_067483.1:102205276-102332047 GCF_947179515.1 Apodemus sylvaticus
CTGCTGAGTTAGTGATTTTCACATTCATTTTCCTGCTTGGATTGATTGAACTGGGTAAACTCTGGAGCTAGGTGCTGAAAACTTACAGCTCAGAAGACCAAGAAAGTCTTTTCTGGAAGTAGAAATATATGAGCAGAGCCAAGAATGAGATCTGATCTACTAAAAAGAAAAGGAGTAGCCTTCCCAAGAGACCAAATTTGTAATATGGATGTGGCAAAAGGTTTTAGAGACTCTTGCTCAGAAATGAGAATGTTACCATCCATTTGAAGTCTGGTACTGTGAATGAAAAAATTGCATATCTAGAAGATAAATGGACAGAATGTATTCTTTTACTGATACTGACATTGGAGTTGGTTCTTTCTGAACACCATGGACCAACCCTGTTCAAAATGTAACTTTAGGCTTTCTACTCTTGGAATTGTGAATATCTAGTGGATTCCCAGTTATCTTCAAAGCTTATTTCATCATTATCTTTAAAATATTCCAAGGACTTTACTGGAACTTGGGATGGAGATTAGGTATTTCTGTTGTAATATATTCTGCTACAAAGATAAACCCCAAATATTTCCATCTTTTCTTTGTGCTCATCTGTTGTCTTTGTCCACATCATCTATTTTATTCATTGACATCTCTTTTTAGGAACTCCTTCCAAGTCTCCCCACATACAGCCTTGTCCTGTGCAGCCTAACACAGAGACAAATGTAATTGTTCTATACATGGTAGGTACAGTTTGCTATAATTACACTGTGCTTATAATTTTACTCCAACATAAAAAGACTTCTGCTAACCCACATCACTTCCTTTGTCACCAAACTCACTTAAGTGTCTGTTTCACTAAGAAATCATACTTATCCACTCCACAGAGCCTTTCTGTCCTCCTTCCTTGTAGCCTAGGCCTCCAAACAGCCACATTCTCATCATATAGATTTTAGCATTCTAAGATGCAAATAACAAAAAATAGCTCCCAGTCCAAATCAGCTCAATTTATCCTCTTCACAGTGTTCATCACCACCTGGAATTATTCATTTTCAAAGTAATTCACTGCTCTATGAGTGTAACCCAGTTGGTATAGTGTTTGCATAGCATGCCAAGGCCTGAATTCAAAGGCATTGCTGTATAAAATCAGGCATAGTGGTACCTGCCTATAGTCCCCAGTACTACAGAAGGTCAAAGAAGGGGAATCACACATTTAAGAATATCCTTTACTAAACAGTAAATTTGAGACCAACCTAGGATGCATGAAACCAGGTCTCAAAAACAAACAAAAAAGTTATTCATTACGTGTCTTCAATGCTAGATGGTAGATAGCAAACCCCATAAAAATATTTTCCTGAGATAGCAGGAGTTACTAATGAATAAAAGTGCTTGCCAGTCAGCCTGATGGCCTGAATTTGATTGCATCCACATGGTGGGAAGAAAGAGAACTGAATCTCAAAGGTAATTCTCTGACTTCCACATTTATAGTGTGGCAGGCAAACATACATGCACACATACACATACACACACACACTCATATACATGCACACACTCACACATGTACACATGCACACAGCAGGGCACAGAGAGTCTATAAGCAAATAAATGAGATTTTAAATTGTTAATACTTTTGTTTCTGATTGATTTGTGTCTCATCACCAGCCTAGAAGAGGCAGAAAGGGGATACCATTTGAAATACAAAGAAAGCAAATATATAATTTTAAAAAAGATATGAGAGAGAGAGAGAGAGAGAGAGAGAGAGAGAGTGAGAGTTCCAGACATACAGTAAACAACCAAGCACTTCTTGACTGCTACAATCCTTGGTTGACTGCTCTAAGTTTCCATAGTATCCTGTTCCTGCCTCTCCAAAGTTCCTGACACTCAGCACTTTGTTGAGTCAGAGTGAGAGTCTTCCTCTCATCCTTGACAAGGAGCCTCTAAAGGAAAAGGATGTTACATAAAATGGAGGAAGAAGCACCTGTGGAATCAGTGCTTCTCAATGCTTCGTGGAACTCAAATTACCCAGGGGATGTTGTTAAGATGCAGCTTCTGACTGGTGGTCTGAAATGGGACTCATGGCTTGAAATTTCTAACAATGTCCTGATGATATTAGTGTTGTCAGCCTTTGTCACAGTTTTAGTAGAAAGACTATTCAGGAAGATGTTCTACAATCTTGTTTTTCATTGCCTTTGTGTTTGCTATAAAACTTATAACCCCTTTTTGGTTGCTGTGAGTTATATATTAAATAAGCATATATTAAACACATGAGAAAGTTAATGAATGAACCCAACAGCCCCAGAAAAAGAAAATGGGTTATAAAGGGTTTGGTAACTTGATCCCCAACTACCCAAGTCTGCTCTAGAATCCTTGTGTCTAACCCTCTTGAGCCCTGAGCCATGAGTGTTTATTTTATTTGCTAGTTTGGATTGGGACTCAGATATTAAATATGTCAGATGCAAGCTACTTAGCCAGTCATGCTGATGCAAAGCTGTAATCCCAGCATTTGAGAGGCTAAGACAGTAGAATTGCTGCAAGTTCAAGGCCAACCTGGGCCATATAGCCAGACTGTCTCAAAAACAAAACTAAATGAAGCAAAGAAACAAACAAAATGTAGAAAGTAGAGAGGCAACCCCAGGAGCAGGGCAACCTTGTGACTTATGTTCCTTTCCAATTCATAGTTGGACTGGACCTACATGTTCTCCTTTAACATGAAGGACCACATATTTCATAAAGCTACTTCTTTTGGTACAATCAATAATGTTTAGAGAACATATATCCCAATGGCTGAGAACAGGCAAACAGGATCTTACTAAAAGCCTGTGAAGGAAAGTTATATAGTTTTATGGAGTTGAAGGGAATATCCCCCCAACAACCTGGGACCATGAGGTAAGTGACAGAAGATCTACAGAGGGCCTTCCTGTATTCTTCCCAGGACTTGGAAACCAGGACTGCACCATAGATCCAACCTCTGCTAATAAGCACAAGATGGCTGCATGTGGCAGATGGCCCTTTGCTCACAGCCATCTGACAGCAAATGAATGTGCCTGGGATTTTTCATGCAGGAGTACACACCAAGCACTCATGCCTGAGATCAATCTGTGAATACTCCACTGTGACCAGCAGGCAAGCTCAGGCCCCTTAGCACAAAGGACAACAAAGGGACAGATGCTCACAGCTGCTTATGCTACCAGCCTTAGGGGAGAGCATGGAACCCCTAAAGAGGCAGATACATAAAGCCTTGGCTCAACATGAACACATCTTCCATACTCCCTACATCCATCATTATTTCCACCAGTGCTGGGAGTAGTTGTTACACTGGTCTTTCCAATCCATCATTTAGAGTAGCATAAGTATGGTTATGGTACAGTTCAAAGATCAGTCCATTCTGTTCTATCAAGAACTGCCAGATGACCCTATAAGCACCAAGAAAATGTAGACATCCCAAAGGT
Source organism: Apodemus sylvaticus (assembly GCF_947179515.1). Classification (NCBI taxonomy): domain Eukaryota; kingdom Metazoa; phylum Chordata; class Mammalia; order Rodentia; family Muridae; genus Apodemus; species Apodemus sylvaticus. Next base: position 102,208,702 of record NC_067483.1, read on the forward strand.
TGTCATGAAGGAAAAGTATGACAGCTATATCCACCTTTGCTATGAGCATAACAAGAGCTAGTTTCCCATATTACATTTTGGGCACATGGTTAGACTTTCTGACTACAGTGACCACAAGACCTTGGAACACAGCCTCCTTTCCAGACATTCTACTAATTCCTGGTTCCTGACAGTTTGGTCCTAACCCAACAGCCACAGTAGCAACTGAGGAGTTCAAATAAGAAAATCTCCATGGCTAGATGTTCTTCTCGCTCTGATGACAGATGTACCTGGCCAACTACCAGGAGGTAGAGGTGAGTATGCCAACTTCCTAAGATTTAGTCACTGAAGCCCTTCTCTTCCTTAGTTTGGACTATGAGACCATGCTATCTTGGCAAAACCTGTATTTCCATGTTATCCAAGGGACATACAAAGTTAAATTCTGATTTAACTTTAAATACATAAGTAGCACACACCAGAGGTGTCTGTATCACTGATAGTTCTGCTCAGTGTTTAAGACTAGAAAGGAGCCATCCTGTCTTCATTTCTCTGGAAAATTTTAGACACTAGTCCCTCTGTCTTGTATGATCCTGGACACTGCTCTTCTGCCCATGTCCCCACTCAGATATGCTGAGCTGTGAAAGGGTGTTCTTACTTTCTCTCTAAGCAACTCTTCTATAGCACCCTGCAGGCATTAACTCCTCCGTTGTCTGGTTGCACATCACCACTCCTCCTTGAAGAACCAGAAATGGCAAATGGAAGCTTAGTGTTCAAGACATTTTCACAGGTGAATGCCTAGGCCCCCAGCTGGAAAGAAGCCTGCTGGCTACTCTTTAATGAACTGAAGACAGTTACCCTCCCTAACAGGCTGTGTGGTAGAGTGAAGTACCTCCATGCTAGAATGAAATCTCAGCACTCCAATTTAATTTGTGCAACTTAGGGTGAATGTTTGCTGTAGTTTTTACTTTGGGTTATTCAGCTGGGAATTATGGATAATAAACCCACTTTCTGGCATGACACTTGGCACAGACACCAGCTGCCAGGTAATATGCCAGGAGGAATTTGTCTCTGTTCAGGTTTTAGCTACTATAGGATATCTTCATGGCTACAAATAAAATCTGAAAATATTAACTAAGATTTAATTAGTATTCTTCAATTACTGCAAAATAATTTTCAGTCTTTTAATTAAGGATTCATTCTGGAAAAATTAAAACTCATAAGAATAGTTTTGTCACAGTTTCTTACCCCAAGGAGAGCTTTGGCTTGATGTTCTCTGGAGATGTGAACCCAACATAGCAATTTTATTATCTCTTATTAGAGCTTTGATACTTGTACTTCAAAGGAGTGGTCGTTTGCCTTTTCATTTGAAGTTCAGAAATCTTTTCTGGCATCTGGGTTGTCTGGAGGGGTACTTGCTTTTGGTAGGTCTTAGAGCTGAGACTCTGAAAGAAATAGATTCTTCTTAAAGCCATTATTTTCTTACCACCTTCTCCTGCAAGGGAATAGGTGGAGGGAGGAATAGTGGCTACTATATCCATATCATAATAAGGGCCCAAACCCACTTAGGTAGAAAGTCTGTCTGTGCAGGCCCAGTCTCACTGGGTTGGAAGTATGTTGTACACAATCTATCTGTGTTTCTGTCTGTCTGGTTGCCTATCATCATTTACACATTTCTGCCATCTATCCTGTATCTGTATGTCTGTCTGCCTCCTTTTCTGTCTTCTAGCCTATCATCATTTACCCATATCTACTACTATCCTTTAACTAACCTGCACCTTCATTCACTTATTATCTCTCACGTATCCTCAATTATTCATCTGTTATCTATCCTCTATCATCCATCTATCATCTATCATTTACTTATTATCCATAGATTTATCTTTTATCACCAAGCTATCAGCTATCTCCACCATTCATAAATCCATCATCTTTCTTCTATTTACCAAATACCTATCATCTATCAATCTTTTATTCATCCATTATTTTTCTTCTATCATATATTCATACCTACATTTATCTACCATCTATATCTCTTCTATTCTTCATCTGTCACCTACCTGAGTTGGTAGCCATAAAATCTTTTGTTTCATTGCCATTTTACCTAAGACTTCTCAGCAGCAGCCCAGTATTTGTACAACTTTTACTTTCAAAGCTATCAATGATCAGAACTGCCTAACACAGGAATTAGCATGTTCATGCCCAGATTCATTTAGCTATTTTTAAATCTTTTTTGCATGATTCAATATATATTTCTGTCACACCATTTATCACCCTAGCATCTCTGTACTGTGGAACAACAAAACTACCTAATCCATCTTCTTCAGAAGTCTTTAACTATCTGTTGCTAGTTGTCATTGCCCATCAAACATGCTGTCTTAAATTCACTTCTCTAGCAGCATTTGGTTGAAGAGATGTGCAGGCACATTTCCACAATGGTATCCATGGATATATGTCTGTCTATGTGTGAGTTGTATGTGTGGGGGAGGGCAATAAATGACTGATGACTGATTGAGAATAAAGATAATAGATGATAGAATAAATAAATAAAGATAAAAATAAAATAAAAAATAGATAAATAGATAAAGATAATAAATGACAGTTTTATATAAATGTGATTTGTAGGTAGATAAATGAGCATTTATTTATTGATTTGTATTGATTGATCAGTAAATAGTTAACATATATAAATATATTACTGATATATAAATGACTAATAATTGATGATTGATTAATTATATGGATAATGATAGTAATTAGATCTATAAATGATAGACAAATAAATACAGATACATATATATGATGAATTGATAAATAAAGGTAGATTATTGATAGGTAGTTTTATTAATATATGATTTATAGCTGACAAATAAATAATAGATTTCAGATAGATTAAAGATAGGTAGTATTGTGATATGTAAAACCTTTTTGTTTAGTACAGTAGCTGGCAGAGTCCATGGTCAGCTAAGATGCAGTCATCTCTTAGTTCACACTCGGACCAGTTCTCTCTCACTTTATTTGTGAAATCAAGCTGTCTTTTAAACCTAAAGTCAAGACACAATTTTCATCCTTCTCACATTTACATTCTTAATATCAGTCCATCTTCCTGAATGTCAGGTCTTTTGAAACTTGTTCAGAATACTTGTCACTTAGATGACCTGTGTCACCATAGATCTAATTATCACATCGCTGATATTCCAATCAAGACATTAAGAAACACATAGAACATGGCATGAAAAGAAGTCTGGACCTTAGAAGGAGATGTGTCTGTCCCATTAATATCATCTTTAAGATAGACTCCCCAAGCAGAATCATCTTAGTCTTTGTAAAACACACATATACATCCTGTACTTCCAGTCCTTAGTCAGCCATTAAACTCACTACATCACTCTGTGTCCATGTCTACCAGTCTATAATGGCACCAAGAAAAAAACTGAAGGATAGGCTTGACCAGCTTTTAGGCACTCATCATCATATGATCACTATCAGCTTAATAACAATATTATTTTCTGAGAATAAGCATGGAGACCAGCATCTGAGGTGTTTATCATTTTCCATTTTCTCTTTTGTGAAATAAGGACAGCATTTGTAGATTAGTCTAAAGCATGTATTCATAGCATAGTGTCAATGAAAGCTGCACAAAACTGTATAACTTAATACGTAAGTAACTGAGACATCTTCATTTATTAAATATATCTATTCCCATCATGGTGGTAGAGATCTGCTTTTCCAGTACTCTGTAAGCAGAAGTAGGATGGTGAGTTTAGCATTAAGCTACCTTATGAAAGAGACTATAATATAGCAGGGTTGTAACTTAGCAGTCAAGCATTTGCTCAAAGTGAACATGGCACAAGGTTTGATCCCCAGCACTGAAAGCCAAGCAACAAACAAGCAAATATTCATTGGACAGACAGAAAAACAGAACCTTAAGCATAGTATTCTCTGAAATACTTCAAGGATTTATCTCAACCTGACTAGGCCGTAAAAGACACTCTAAATGTGATAAAGGTAGAACCCTGCCTCTGACCCGTTATGTTTCCTCACACGTAAAGTGATGGAAGAAGTGAGTGTGTAGAGATTTATCTGCCACAATTTTTTTCAAGGATTTAAAAAACTATTACATCTTCATGATTAGTCTTCTAGCTATCAGCCTATGCAACTCTGCTGTACACACACACTCTCTCTCTCTCTCTCTCTCTCTCACACACACACACACACACACACATGCAAACACACACATGCACGTGTGCATGTGAACACCTCCATCCATAATCAAGAGCACTTCTTTGCCAATATGTGTACTTGCTGAGACCAAAGTCCTATGTTACATTGCCTGTTAGAATGAATGGATTTCAGGAGAGGCTTGTTCCTGTCATCTATCAAGAATGTGCTGCTGATGCTTTTTAAAGCATTCTTTATCATCTCTGTGTACTGGCTAGTTTTGTGTGTCAACTTGACCCAGGCTGGAGTTATCACAGAGAAAGGAGCTTTAATTGGGGAAGTGCCTCCATGAGATCCAGCTGTTTGGCATTTTCTCAATTAGTGATCAGGTGGGGAGGGCCCCTTGTGGGTGGTAACACCTTTGGGCTGGTGTTCTTGGGTTCTGTAAGAGAGCAGACTGAGCAAGCCAGGGGAAGCAAGCCAGTAAGAAATATCCCTCCATGGCTTCTGCATCAGCTCCTGCTTCCTGACCTGCTTGAGTTCCAGTCCTGACTTCCTTTAGTGATGAACTGCAATGTGGGAGTGTAAGCTCAATAAACTCTTTCCTCCCCAACTTGCTTCTTGGTCATAATGTTTGTGCAGGAATAGAAACCCTGACTAAGACAAATTGGTACCAGAAGTGGGGTATTCCTGTGACAACCTGACAATGTTTTGGGGAGGACTGTGGAAGGACTTTGGAACTTTGAGCTAGAAAAGCCATTAGAATATTAAGAGCTCAGTGGAAAATTCTGTAAGAGCTTGGAAGACAATGTTAAGAACCCTGGCTTGTGAAATTTCAGAGGGAAGATTAAAGACTCTTAAAGTGGCCATGTTTTGATTGTGAAGATTCTGTGGTTTTGGTTAGCTGGGGCTGAAGAATCAGCTGTGAGTAACAAGATACCAGAACCACTAAAGCAAACCTTTGTGGTACTGGGACTATTGATGCTGGTTAGCTGGAGCTAAGAAATTAGCAGTGATTAAGAAGAGACCAGCATCACTGAGATGAAGTCTTCTTGGAAGTGTTTTCTGAGAGCACAGAGAGTGTGTTCCAGAGATATCCACAGTTGTATTTTGTGCTGTGACTGGACTTGGTACTGTGTAAGAATCGCCTAGATGGTACTGGATTTGAAGGTATGAAGGGGTCATGAAGAGTAGCTGAGGCTCTTGGCACAGTGAGAGGCCACAGAAGGCCATTGGTGAAGGTGCAGCCTCAGCTGAAATTGATGGCCCAGGACTTGAAGGGGTCATGCATAGGAGCAGAGGCTTGTCACCATGAAGAGAGCCTCTGAGAGGCTATTGGTGAAGCCTAATTACAGTGGAAGATAGCAGCATTTTGGAGATGCCAGTGCCATGAGATGACCACCAAGAACAGCAGCAGCAATGGAGTGCAGGCAGCTGGAGCCTAGAAGACAAGCTATGGGCTACAAAGGGCAGAGCTGGAGAAGTGACCCATGCCCTTGGAGGAGCCTGGAATATTGTGAGTTGGATCCCAGACATTGAACCATTGGAGTTTGAGTTTTGCTTTTGGTTGTGACTGTGCCCTGATATGTTTCCCTATTGAAGGAAGAAAGTATTTTAGTGGAGCTCACAGTTAAGAAACTCTGAATTTTTAAAAAACTTTGGATTTTAAAGATATTGGACATTTTAAGATGAATGAACTTTTAATATGTAAAGACTGTGGGACTTTTAAAGTAATTTAGATTTGGGGGATGAATAAGAAAGTAAGGGTTGAGGCTTAATAGTGATGTGTTTGTGTGTCAAGTTGACAAAGGGTCAATTGTACTGGCTGGTTTTGTGTGTCAACTTCACACAGGCTGGAGTTATCACAGAGAAAGGAGCTTCAGTTGGGGAAGTGCCTCCATGAGATCCAGCTGTGGGGCATTTTCTCAATTAGTGATCAGGTGGGGAGGGCCCCTTGTGGGTGATACCACCTTTAGGCTGATGTTCTTGGGTTCTATAAGAGAGCAGGCTGAGGAAGCCAGTAAGAAACATCCCTCCATGGCCTCTGCATCAGCTCCTGCTTCCTGACCTGCTTGAGTTCCAGTCCTGACTTCATTTAGTGATGAACTGCAATGTGGGAGTGTAAGCTCAATAAACCCTTTCCTCCCCAACTTGCTTCTTGGTCATAATGTTTGTGCAGAAATAGAAACCCTGACTAAGACATCTTGCTACCAAACACTTTCGGGGGAGGATTACATTTATCAAATGGTAGAAATGTCATATAACTTCACACACAAGTAAGGTTTGGGAAGTTTGTATGTATCAACGTGTGTATTTTTAGAGCAACATGAACCCTATATTAACAGAACTACTCTGTGATGTTCTATCAACTCCTTCGACCCCCATTTATACGCTGAGTAATCCCATAGTGTGACTATTCACTTAAACAGAAATTAAATAAGATAAACACAAGGAAGTCAGAAAGACACCAGAAAGAAGAACAGCAAACCTTTCTTCATTTTCCAATCTAATTAAAGTGAAAACAAATCCAGAGCTCCCAACCTGGAAGGTTAGTCATGCCTGAGCTTTGGAATTTGTCACAGCAATGTAATCTATCACCTCTCATCAAGCTTGTTAGGTCTCAGCTCTGACCAAGATAGATATATATCTCATTGCTCTTACCTTCTGAAGTCCTAATTTAAATCTGTGTTCTTCTGGGAAGCTCTCTCCTTGTGCTTTCATTCATAGTATAGTCTTATGAACTCATATCTACTCTGCTATTTCACACATGTGTACATGCGCATATCCAAAAGACTACTTTCTGAAGATTCAGTAAAGCTGCAAAATAGAATGTCCATCATCCCCCTAGAAAGAAAACTGGTAATTCTCTCCTGACTTCACTGACATCTCTCTAGAATTAGATGGAAACTATGACTCAGGGTCATATGGAATATGGTCAACCTATCTATAGTAAATCAAAATGTATATCCACTTACAGGCAGACCTAATTCCTAAGCACTTGCATTGGAAAACCTATGGGGAAATGTGTAAAGAACTTGACAGGTTCTATGTCCCTTCATCACAGCTGTGCCACCTGTGACAAATATGCAAGACATATCTAATATGTAACAACACTTTGTAAACTTAATGTCAACATGATGAAACACTTTATTCAACACATGCAAAGGGTGAACTCTGGGTTTATTGCCCTAAATGCCTTCAAGTATACCTGCTTTGTCCTTACCAGGAGGATCTGCTTATAGCATCATCATAGAGAACAAACTAGTCTATGCTCACATAGGATAGAGACCAACCATTAGTTTTCAGTTACTATTCTATGAATGTAAATTCTTTCATGAGAATACACTCATCTTTTCTAGTATCAAGGTTGGCACACATGTTTGCTGCTATTGCAACAGCCTTGGCCTTGTTTCCACTGCCTTGTTTTTCTTTGTTTTTTTTCTGCCCATTGCAGTTCATTTTCAATTTTGGTATTACTTCACTAAATATAAGTTGCCCTTTCCAAATGTACAAAGGATAACATTTACCACAGTTTTATATCAAGTTCTTTTTTTCCACATATGTAGATAACATTTTCTAATTTGCCAAAGAAGCAACCAGATACTGTGGCATATGATATTATAGAGACTTTTTAACAAAAGAATTATTTTATTATTTCTGTGTGAGTTTCTTTGTGTGTGTCTTTGTCTGTGTGCATGTTTGCATATGTGTGCATATGCCCACAGAGGCCAGAAGACAGTATTAGATTTCTTGGAGGTTAAGTTACAGGAGATTGTGAGCAGCCTAACATGAGTTCTGAGAACTAAACTTTAGTCCTCTACATGAGGACTAAACCTCTTAACCTGCTGAGCCATCTCTTCAGATGCCATAGATCTTTTAATAGAAGACAAGAATATCTATGGTTGGAATCATAATAACCATAAAAAATGGTAATTAGAAAGGTTTGTCTTGGACTTTACCATTAAGGACCAGGAGAAAGAAGTCTCTACCTCCACTCTCCTTGCCTCATATCCCACATCAAACCTGATAGAATACATTTAGTTCAAATACAAAAAGGCTTTTATCCTATTAACAAACCCTTGGTAAAAGTGAGGCTGACCTCAGAGAAGCCTCGGCTTAGCAGAAACCTGCCCTGCGGATTGAGTCCACATTGGATAGAGAGAGAGAATTTACATAGTGGAGATTTTCACAACTCCCCAGAAGATAATTCCTAGATCACAGTATTAAGGATGTACCTAGAAGAAATTCTAGGAAGAAGAATGGAATCTATACAGGTGTACCTTTGTCCCAAGATCACATAGAATAAATTCTACTCCCAACTCAGCATAAGCCAAAAGACCTATGGGCCTATGTTCCTGAACTTGACCCAGTATCTGAAATGGGAGCCCTTTCCAGATAACCCAGCTGAGGAAGGGAGCAATAAGAGAGTGACTGATTGCTACATGAAGTCTGCAGCACCAAAATCACCCAGCACGCTAATGTCACTGCTACTCTAGCTCATCATGAAAAGGCACTTACCATGTGCAACTCTGAAGAGAAACAAAGATAGAAAAACAGCTCCCAGAGTTTGTTAAAGACTACAGCTTTCAGGGTTGTAGCAGTAGAATATAAATCCAGTTTACCTTGCCTCTTCCTCAGTCTCAATCAGCCTGAGTCAATTCTCAGTGGCTCTTCCCATATGTCCTTGACCATCTTTCTACTCCTGCCCACACAGGAAGAATGCAAAGAGCCCATAACTGAAATGCAGGACTGCCTCAGTGACCTGCATCAAGCTTTTTTAGTGATACCACATGTCCTTACCTCTTGTTTCTTCCTGTTTCTATCTCTGAGAGTCAATAAGCCCATTGCTGTTAAAAATTTAAATGTGTCTGCCTCCTTTTACCCTCTGTGTCTAGGTTCTTTGTCATGTGACTGGATTTCCCCATTCGTACACCCAGCTCTTTTTCAACATACCCTGACTTTGACCCACCTCTTCCTAGGCACCAGCACTTGACTTCCCATTCTGCTACTATATTCCCCAACTGTTCCCACATATGTACACTATGCTTTAGAGTGACTAAAGATACATTTTGGCAGAGCTTTTAAAGAGACAAAAATCTCTTTGTGAGATTCCAGACTTAGTCTATAATCTTTATTAGAGCATAAGGTCCATATGAATCATAGGCAATAACATGTGGCTTTCTGCTCTCTGATAGAGATACCAACAGCATCCTGAGACTGCTCCCAGCTCGATCTACTACATTATATATACTTTCAGAAGTTTCATCTTATACTAGACATACTGTCTCCCTCTCATCTGAGTCCTTCTGCCACAGTGGGCAGATTCATACTGATGAGGCAAAAGGTCATTTCTAGAGCCACCAAACTCACATTACTTAAGCAAGATTGAGTTGTTTAAAATTTCAGTGTTGTCCACCAATAATTAATAATAATAATTAATAATAATAAAATGTGGGAAGTTGTATAGAGTGGAATTGCTGACAGTGCTAACTGTTTTGTAATAATTCATGGGCAGTGAGTGATGTTCTGGAAGTCAGCCCAGTCAGCTAATGCTTATGGGTACCCAAGGCCAATGGTTAGACAACTGATGGGCATTTTTTGCTCTATCATGAAGTCAGCTCATAATAAAGAGGAGGGCACTTCAAAGCATAAAAGAGGAAAGAAAGGAGGGAAAGATGGATAGAGGGAGAGAAACAGAAAATTTATGTTGAACAGTAATGCCCAGAAAAGCATAAAAAGAACAAGGAGAATGTTATAGTTCATACTTTCAACCTAAGCCAGTGCCATTATAACCTGATGACATGATGAAGGAGGTAGAGTTCACGATTTATTTTGTCTTCCACTCAGAACCATATCTGTCCGTGAAAGAAACCGTTGCCCATATGCAGCTGTCCTGGCAGCAATATTCATACAACATACTCAGACTTGGGTAGCAGTTAGTCTGTTCTCAATGTACAAAGAAGAGAATTGTTACCTACTGCTGTCTTCATGAATGGATGCTCCATGATTAAAACAATTTCTCTTCCCATCCCAGAATCACTCTCTAACCTGGAATTACCTTCTAACACTGAGGGTGCTTTAGGCCTCTCTTACAAGAGTAAGAAGGGAAAAAATAAAAAATGACATAATTGCATAAGAAAATATTCAGCCCCTTAACAATACAAAACACAGAAAAGGAATATGAAGTTGCTACATCATGTGTAGTAGGTTTCCTGAGTGTAATGTGGATAACAGAAAGGCCAGACTCATAAGTAGCTATCTTCCACATCTGGGGACTTAAGAGCAGGAATCCAAGGGAGAATTTAAAAAGGGAAATTCTTTGTGATACAGAGAACTAGCAATTTTATATATATGTGCTCAAGTTTTTACAACTTGTGAAACCAATAATACTACTTTACACAGCTTGGAGTTAATTTGCTTTCCATAGTACAGTAGCCATCAGCTGCATATGCCTACTTAGTATTTGAATAAGATTAGACAAAATTTAAATGAGTATAAACCTATACAAATGCTCTGGACCTGAACAGACTAAAATTCTTTATTATATAATAGAATAGTGCATAATTCTATTATATGTAATTCTATATAATTTATTATAATAGAATATGCAATTCATTATTGATAATTTAATATCAAATATACACTGAAATGGTATTTTGTAAATAAGTGTTAAGTGAGATATAGGATTTGGATCAGTAACATGGCACAGTAGGCAAAGGCACCTACTGTCAATGTCAACAAACTGAGTTTGATGCCCACTAAGCATCCATACCATGGAAGGAGAGCACCAGTTCCCATTAACTGTTTTCTGATTGCCACATGAAAGCTGTTGCATATATGAGTACAAGCCCAGAGATACATAATAAATAAATAGGTAGGTAGATAGGAATTAGATAGGTGATAGATGATGATGACTAGAATTTATTTCCACCTAATTTTTTTATTTGCTTTTTAAATGGCCTGAGTTCAAATGTATAATAAACTAGGTTAACTTAATCTCAGGGCCTCATAACCTGGGATGCAAAAGGCCAAAGAGACTCACAATCAGATCTACAACAAAAGAGACATTTCTCCTCAGTAAGCTACTTAGCTGTGCTGGACCTTAATTTTTTCCGCATTCATAAACTGGGCTTTATTATCAATTTTTGGTGAGATCACTATGAAGATAAATAAAATAATGTGTGTGGCTGTGTGACTCTGTGCTTAAATGTTTGCATGCCTCTTGCCAGGTAATAATCCCTCAAAAGCAAACTTCTGTCTGCTCTGGACAAGTTTTTACCTATGTGGATTCAAGAGAGTCCCTGGGATAGGAAGACATCTCAACTCTGAGCAAGTCCTCCTGCTTCTTCCTCTGTCTTCACTCTGCCACCTACCACATGCAACCATCTGCATCTAACCCTGGATTGGAAGCTCCCACCAGCTGTTGGCATGTGGTGTCCAGTGCCTGAAGCCAAGAGTGCTGTGGAGTCAGGGGAGGACCCCTTGCTGCCTTCTCTCTCTTATAATGCTTTAGCCACCTCTTGGAACCATATAATTTTTTTATTCGATGTATTCTTTATTTACATATCAAATGATTTCCCCTTTTCTGGGTCCCCACTCCCCGCAAGTCCCATAAGCCCTCTTCCATCCCCCTGTTCCTCCATCTACTCCTTCCCACTTCCCTGTTCTGGTATTCCCCTATACTGTTGCATTGAGTCTTTCCAGAACCAGGGGCCACTCCTCTGTTCTTTTTGAACATCATTTAATATGTGGATTATTTCTTGGGTATTCCAAGTTTCTAGGTTAATATCCACTTCTCAGTGAGTGCATACCATGATTGAACTTTTGAGACTGGGTTACCTCACTTAGTATGATGTTCTCCAGCTCCATCCATTTGTCTACGAATTTCATGAATTCATTGTTTCTAATGGCTGAATAGTACTCCATTGTGTAAATATACCATATTTTTTGTATCCACTCCTCTGTTGAGGGACACCTGAGTTGTTTCCAGCTTCTGGCTATGACAAATAGGGCTGCTATGAACATAGTGGAGCATGTGTCCTTATTATATGCTGGGGAATCCTCTGGGTATATGCTCAGGAGTGGTATAGCAGGGTCCTCCTGAAGTGTCATGCCCAGTTTTCTGAGGAACTGCCAGACTGATTTCCAAAGTGGTTGCACCATCTTACAATCCCACCAGCAGTGGAGGAGTGTTCCTCTTTCTCCACATCCTCGCCAGCACTTGCTGTCTCCTGAGTTTTTGACCTTAGCCATTCTGACTGGTGTGAGGTGAAATCTCAGGGTTGTTTTGATTTGCATTTCCCTAATGATTCATGATGTTGAACATTTCTTAAGGTGTTTCTAAGCCCTCTGAAGTTCTTCATGTGAAAATTCTTTGTTTAGCTCGGTACTGCACTTTTTAATGGGGTTATTTGTTTCGCTAGGTTCTACCTTCTTGAGTTCTTTGTATATATTAGATATTAGCCCTCTGTCAGATTTAGGGTTGGTGAAGATTCTTTCCCAATCTGTTGGTTGATGTTTTGTCCTTTTGACAGTGTCCTTTGCCTTACAGAAAGTTTGTAGTTTTATGGGGTCCCATTTGTCAATTCTTGATCTTAGAGCATAAGCTATTGATGTTCTATTCAGGAACTTTCCCCTGTGCCCATATCCTCAAGGGTCTTCCCCAGTTTCTTTTCTATTAGTTTCAGTGTGCCAAGTTTTATGTGGAGGTCCTTGATCCATTTGGAGTTGAGCTTAGTACAAGGAGATAAGAATGGATCGATTCGTATTCTTCTGCAGGCTGACCTCCAATTGAACCAGCACCATTTGTTGAAAAGACTATCTTTTTTTCCACTGGATGCTTTCAGCTCCTTTGTTGAAGATCAAGTGACCATAGGTGTGTGGGTTCATTTCTGGGTCTTCAATACCATTCCATTGATCCGCTTGCCTGACATTGTAACAATACCATGCAGTTTTTCTCACTATTGCTCTGTAGTAAAGTTTGAGGTCTGGGATACTGAATCCCCCCGAAGTTCTTTTACTGTTGAGAATAGTTTTAGCTATCCTGGGTTTTTGTTATTGCAGATGAATTTGAGCATTGCTCTTTCTAGCTCTATGAAGAACTGGATTGGGATTTTGATGGGGATTGCATTGAATCTATAGATTGCCTTTGGCAATATGGCCATTTTAACTATATTAATCCTGCCAATCCATGAGCATGGAAGATTTTTCCATTTTCTGAGATCTTCTTAGATTTCCTTCTTCAGAGATCTGAAGTTCTTGTCATATAGATCTTTCACTTGTTTGGTTAGAGTCACACCAACATACTTTATGTTGTTTGTGGCTATTGTGAAGGGTGTCATTCCCCTAATTTCTTTCTCAATCTGCTTATCCTTTGAATATATAAAGGCTACTGATTTGATTGAGTTAATTTTGTAGTTAGCCACTTTGCTGAAGTTGTTTATCAGCTGTAGGAGTTCTCTAGTAGAGTTTTTTTGGGTCACTTAAGTATATTATCATATCATCTGCAAATAGTGATAGTTTGACTTCTTCCTTTCCAATTTGTATCCCTTTGACCTCCTTATGTTGTCTAATTGCTCTAGCTAGGACTTCAAGAACTATATTAAAAAGATATGGGGGGGGGCAGCCTTGTCTAGTCCCTGATTTTAGTGGGAATGCTTCAAATTTCTCTCCATTCAGTTTGATGTTGGCTACAGGTTTGCTGTATATTGCTTTTACTATGTTTAGATATGGGCCTTGAATTCCTGTCCTTTCCAAGACTTTTAGCATGAAGGATGCTGAATTTTGTCAAATGTTTTTCAGCATCTAATGAAATGATCATGTGGTTTTTTTCTTTGAGTTTGTTTATGTAGTGGATTGCATTGGTGGATTTCCTTATATTGAACCATCCCTGCATCCCTGGGATGAAGTCTTCTTGATCCCTGTGGATGATCGTTTTGATGTGTTCTTGGATTCAGTGGGCAAGAATTTTACTTAGTATTTTTGCATCGATATTCAAAAGGGAAATTGGCCTGAAATTCTCTTTGTTAGTTGGATCTTTGTGTGGTTTTGGTATCAGTGTAACTGTGGCTTCGTAGAAGGAGTTGGGTAGTGTTCCTTCTGTTTCTATTTGGTAGAATAGTTTGAAGAGTATTGGTGTTAAGTGTTCTTTGAAGGTCTGATAGAATTCTGCACTGAAACCATCTGGTCCTGTGCTTTTTTTTTGGTCGGAAGGCTATCTATGACATCTTCTATTTCTTTAGGGGTTATGGTTCTGTTTAGATGATCTATTTGATCCTGGTTTAATTTTGGTATTTGGTATCTGTCTAAGAAATTGTCCAAAGCTCAAAGCACACATTGCACCTACCACAATAATTGTGGGTGACTTCAATACTCCACTCTCATCAATGGACCAATCAGGAAAACATAAACTAAACAGGGAGACAGTGAAACTAATTGAAGCTTTGGACCAATTGGATTTAACAGATATATATAGAACTTTTCATCCCAAAGCAAAAGAATATACCTTTTTCTCAGCACCTCACGATACCTTCTCCCAAATCAATCATATAGTTGGTCACAAGACAGACCTCAACAAATATAAGAAGATTGAAATAATCCCATACCTCCAATCAGATCACTATGGAGTAAAAGTGGTACTTAATAACAATAAAAACAACAGAAAGCCCACGTATACATGGAAACTGAACAATACTCTACTCAATGCTACCTTGGTCAAGAAAGAAATAAAGAAAGAAATCAAAGATTTTTTAAAATTTAACGAAATTGAAGGCACAACATACACAAATCTATAGGACAAAATGAAAGCAGTGCAAAGAGGAAAATTCATAGCTTTGATTGCCTCCAAAAAGAAATTTGAGAGAGCATACACTAGAATATTAATGGAACAACTGAAAGCCCTGGAACAAAAAGAAGCTAATTCACCCAGGAGAATGAGAAGACAGGAAATCATCAAACTCAGAGCTGAAATCAATCAAATAGAAACCAAGAGAACCATACAAAGAATCAACAAAACCAGGAGCTGGTTCTTTGAAAAAAATCAACAAGCTAGATAAACCCTTAGCCAGACTAACCAAAGGGCACGGAGAAAGTATCCAAATTAACAAACTTAGAAATGAAAAGGGAGATATTACAACAGAAACTGAGGAAATTCAAAAAATCATCAGATCCTACTACAAAGCCTATACTCAACACAACTGGAGAATCTGGAGGAAATGAAACCATATAATTAATCTAACAGAGAGCAGTTTCTTTTGCCTTTCATCAGCATCCTATTGTTCTTAGAAATAAATCTAAAGTCCTTAACAATGCCTTGTGAAGGAAACGGTCAGGTGTCTATCTGCCTTGCCAGCGCTTTTGCCCCAGTTCTGTCGCCAGGAAAGCTGTTCTCTTTCAGTCTCCAGAATGCCAAGTTCTTCCCTGCCTCAATAACTGTGCATTCTATTTGTCTTTGCCCAAGCTTTGCCTGGGTGACTCCTTACTCTTCATGGCTCTGTTCCTATGATTTTCCACTGTTCTTTCTCATACCTCTCTGATCATCTCGTCAAGCCCCTATGTACCTTTCTAAATTTTACTCTTTCTTTTTTATGATGCATTTAATCTCTCCTGCATCTCTAGCAACATACATAGCATGCATTATCAACATACATGGTATTGCAGAAGATGTCAATAGAACTTTGGAAATGTTTAGAATTTAGTGGTGTGTGTACTACTTTGCTCATCCTTCACATTGGTTCAAAGGGACCAAGATATCTACTGTCCCCACTTGCCTGATGATAACACTGAGACCGAGATTAGGAACCTGGACAGTACTGAAAATTTGTATCTTCAGTATTAACAGGTCTCAGCCATCTCTTGAGACTACCTTGCCTTTCCCAGCCTTGGTCTTCAGTTTTGCTGTAAATGGTTTTCTGATCTTGCATCTACCGCACTTTTTTTTTCTGAATCATTTTCAACAGGCTTCTTAAGGAGTAATACATAAGTGGGAATTTCCAGAAACAACCCCAAATTCAGGCATATGTTATTTTCTCCCCAACACTCTGATAATATTAAACTTTTTCAGGATATGATTTTATTTAATATTAAACTCTGATATTTTTTCCACTCTTCTCACATCTAACTTGCCTTTCCTTTTCCTATCTCTCCTCAGGCCTTCTTCCCTCCTCTCTGTTTCTCAGTGTCTCTCTGTATCTATGTCTGTCTCTTTTTGTGATCTTCCTCTGTCTGTCTATCTCTCTGTGTCTCTCTGTTAGTCTTTCTCTGTCTCTGTCTCTCTATCTCTGTCTATCTATCTCTGTCTCTCTGTCTCTCTCTCTGTCTCTCTCTCTCTCTCTCTCTCTCTCTCTCTCATTTAACATAAGGACACTGTGACTCTTGAATTTGAATGAGGACTATATGAAGACAAAACCTGAGTTTCTTCAGTTCTTTTTACTCAGAAGCTATTGTTCTTGGGATTCTGTATGCAGTGTCTTGTCCAACTTTCCAAAAACTCATCACTAATACTCTCATAATATGCAAGATAATCACACAAAGCCAAGAAAAGGGTAAATACTAAACACAACTACTATTGCTAGACCAAACCTCTACCACTCTTTTCTGTGATCCCAAAGGTATGATTTTTTTCTTTACACTTCTTTGGTCTGAAACCCCAAATATTTCTGGCTCCTCTAACCAAATTTCTCCAGGAACACAGTTCCATTTCAGCTTGCTTCCTTCATGTTTTCATGACAGACTTCTCCCTCTGGACAGTGGGTTCCCTTTCCACCTCTTACTCTTTTATCCACATAATTTTATTTCTCTCTTTTCTTCTATAAGCAATAGTTCACCTTACCTATGTTGGTGCTTGCACGGGTGTCTCTTCTATTTACATTTGCCCAACAGATGCTTTGCATATCTCTTTCCCACAGCCTCATTTCTGGAATGTTAACCAAGACAATTCTTGCACAGGAGGAGAGGCATTTTATTTCAGGACTGGTCTTATTCAAATGCAAATGTGTTGTCCTGTATCATCACATAGGCAGCAAGCAGGACTTTAAGGGGATTGAACCTAAGGGAGAGCTGCTTTGGTAGGATAAGTGGAAACCATGCAGGTCTCAGACAGGGCCTGTGACAAGCAGCTAATGGGTAGATGGGAAGCATAGTCATTGGATGAGGGGGAATGGAGGAAAGATGCTCCAGGAGGCTTAGACACCATAGAATGACAGGTGGAAGCCCAGTAAAAGAGCATGCATATTTGTGAAAGTGAACTTTAAAATTTTATTCATTCTGGTCTTGACCATCACCACTAATTTGTCTTAAAAGTAAAGCACAAAGAGACCAGAAGTAAGGATATATTATTTCCGTGAGGTCTTCATAAGAAATTTCACTGATCAGAGAGAACTCTGGTAATTCTGAATCTATCAGGGCTAGTTTACAGAGTATCTGTGGAATGTCATTGAACCACCCCAAATAGACATAATAACCTGGATTTTGCACACTGTTTATGCCTGGCATGGACACTGACTGGTAAACACAGAATGGCTCTACTCCTGTTATATAGGATTCCAGAGCTGGGAAGTGGTGGCACATGCCTGTAATCCCAGCACTTGGGAGGCAGATTTCTGAGTTTGAGGCCAGCCTGGTCTACATAGTAAGTTCCAGAACAGCCAGGTTTATACAGAGAAACCCTGTCTTGAAAACAAAAAAAAAAGGATTCCAGGGAGATGTGACTCATGGGGTACTCAGCCTTTAAGAAAATGCTAAAAGTGAAGATGTCTGTCCTAGGAATTGTCATCTTCTTTCTGTCCTAGGAAAGGCAGAAAGGCATGTGTCCTTTAAATTGTTAGCAATACACTAAAATGTACTTATACACATCCTGGTTTGCATTTAGGTAAATTGCTGATTTTAAATGACAAATATTCAAGAGGGTTTTAGAGACAAGAGTTTGAAAGAAGTGATGGGTTAGATGCAGGCTAGTGTCCCAGGCTTGAAAGTCTTCCCATCCGGATAAGAGCCACAACTACATCCATTTCACAGACCACTCTCCCTCCAGGAAGGAATCCTTTGACCCCTTTACTGGAACTGTCTGAGTTCAAAGAAGACTCTGGCTTGAACCATCACTCTAAGAGTATTGTAGTCCCCATCAAGTGGATGCTGTAGAGCTGACTAAGTTTCTCCACCTGCAGACACAGCTATGACTACCAATGTACACGTACTGCCTACCCATAACTGTAGAACAGCCTTTGACTATTAATCAGGAGCCTCCCTACTGCTGAAGTACCTTCTGCATCACCTGCAGAGGTACAAAATCAGACAGAGCTGGTCTCAAGGTGCATCCTATTTATGTTCCTAATTTGAGTTCTATTGCCTCCCATGGGCTCTGTCTGCAGTTAGCTCCTGAGAAGCATGTCATATTCTTGTCTTGACTTTTCCTTTGTCTACTCCTGCTTCCCTTACTTTTTCTTCCTAAAGAGCTATCCTACAAAAAGTAATTTGAACAAGTGTTTTCATCTCAGGTTCTGCCTCTAGAACAACTCTAATAATTATTCTCCTTCCCTGGACTGGTTAAAGGTGTTCTGACCTTTAGCTTGGGCAACATCCAGGGATTCTCTATCCCCTCTGAGGTCACCAACATCCTATAAGCAAAATGATATTCACTATCCTAGCTAGGCACACTGCTTTTGTTACTCAGAGAGACTTGATTTTCTTTTATTCCATCAAATCTGTTCTCTTTGGGTAAAACCTCTCTCAAGTTTGTTTTTGGGACTGAGAAAGGAGTCTTTGAGCTGATTAAATTTTTGTAACTTTCCAGACAATTGGACTCAGAGAGAGCATGCAAGAAAGAGCAGAGGTCTTGAGTCTTCCTGTGATACAGGTTGGGCACAGCCTTCATCATACGTGCCTATCACAAAGTTGTGTTGATGTCTTTTGAAAGGGTCTTCCTTAGCACAGTTGTAATGATGGTAGTGAACTGTTCCTTTCTATTGTCTTCTTCTATCAACCAGGTGACAAAAGTAGACTTGGGCAGAAAATTGGACAGGAGAAACCTGGTCACCATTTTACAAATTCTTACTAAGGTTCCAGTCTTAGGAAGTAACTCCCCTTTCCCTCCCCTCTCAGGTTCAGGAGAAAGAATAATCAGTATGCCCCATTTTTTATAAGCATTAAAAACAAACTCTTCCCCCACCCCTTAAGTTGTGTGCTACCTTCCATTCCTGTCCATCTTACGATCATCCCCACCAAGAGGCTATAAGAATACCCTGACCTCTCATTAAGTTGACCAGTCAAAAGACCCTGAACTAACCCTCCAAACAGACAAGTCTGAGTGTGAGAGGTGAAGAAATGAGCACAGACTCCATTCAGGGTCTTCATCTAATTTCTTCATTTAGATTTTCCAGTGAAATAAAGTCCTGCTTCTGTATCATTCTGTCTTTAGTGCTAAATCTCTTTAGTGATTGTTAGATTTCCTGGAACACATAAAATCATGTGGACTATCATAAATATGCAGTGGGATGAAGCAGGAATGATGGCTTCTCAGCTTCCTATCACTTAACACAGGACAGAGCCACCCTGTAAGCCACTGCCATCCAACTGAGGAACACAAATGTCTGTATATGGAACACAAGCAAGGGACATGGAGCCCATGCCTTCATTTGTATATCACAAAACAAAACCTAGCAGCAAAGGTCACCAGGAGGTAGGGGGTCAGCAGAGCTTTACAACCTTGAAAGCCCAGGAGAAAACAAACCTACAGAGTGAGCCCTTCTGTGCCTTTCATGGAACTCTCAAATCTTGAATCAGATTAGACATTACCACCCCCCACCCCCATTCCCCCACCCCCCCCACACCCTCACCCCCCGCCGGGCAGTGGTGGTGCACGCCTTTAATCCCAGTACTTGGGAGACAGAGGCAGGCAGATTTCTGAGTTCAAGGCCAGCCTGTTCTATAGAGTTGAGTTCCAGGACAGCCAGAGCTACACAGAGAAACACTGTCTCAAGAACACCCCCCCCCCAAAAAAAGATTAGACATTACCATTCCTGGAACCTATCCAATAAGGAAACAATACAGAGGGGTAACTTCATTAGAGGTAGGGTTCTCCTCTTAAAGTAACCACTTGCCTTTCTTCCTTCACTTTTCCCTTTCTCTCATTTCAAGGACTGTGGTCCTTATCTGTAAGGTTAACTACTTGCCTGCCACAGTACCCAGTGTCTCTCCATCAGCTTTCTCTGTAAAGAGCAGTGATAGCAAGAAGAGAGTCTCTACTTAAGAGAGATGCTCACAGACCTATTCTTTCCCATTCCTTGCTTTCACAGTTTTATCTCCCCTTGAAATTCTTTTAGAGGAGTGGGTGTCATAAATAAGTCTTCCCAGAGCCATCAAACTGACCACACAATGTGCCTGGTGCCATGAATCAGGTTGTGACTCTGTCTGCTAGAAGTCTCAAGTAAAGAAATGATGAGTGTCATCACCACACTATTTAAATAAACATGCTTGTTACTGTAATTTCAAGAGGTCACAGCAACAGGCAGAGAGAGGGTGTGTGTATATGCGAGCACAAGTCAGGCTTCCCTTCACTCTCTAACCATATTGACTTTTATTTCATGCAACATGAAATGTAGATGGGAACTACATCAACTACTTGCTATAGTTGATAAACATTCTCTTTGAGCATTCTCCCAAACCTGTAGCTTCACTTAGAGAAACACCAACATTCTTAGAAGTACAAGTTTGGTCCAATCCATTTGTACCAGGCCATGACCACTAGAAGGCAAAGCACCCACAGCTCAGGAGAAATGGAGCTCCTATCTCTCCTGGAAATAGTGAATATGGAATATGAAGTCATCAGAGCTTAACCAGTAAGACTTCCATAAGATTTTAGTGGCTCACTAGCAGATAACAATTTTAGGAGAACAAAATCATGGGAACATAATGGCCACAGATATATATATTTGTTTAGAAAGACTCCCTAAATGTTTCCCTGTGTTAACCCTTATATCTTTTGATAGATATGCTAATAATAAGTAATAATAATAATAATAATAATAATAATAATAATAATAATATGTTACACTTGAACTTACCCTGAAAATGTCACCTAAATATCTCAAGATCATTTGTGAACTAATAGAGATTACCTATTACATTAAAATGTAAAGTTAGTCTCACTGACTGATAACTACCATTGGTCATTCAGAACATGCCTGGTAGTGTTATCTGCTCTTCAGGGACACTGGCTCATTTAGTATTCCCAGGAACATGACACTTCTGCTAAGGAGGACACTGAGGCACTTGCATAGATCTGTTGTACAGTAGGCAGAGTCAGAATGAGGATCAATCCTGGAAGAATGTTTTTGGAGCCTGGTCTCATCCTCAAAACATCACACTACACCCTATACTTATGTTTATCTAGATCTTAACATTGGAAAGTCTATTTAGATCAATGGAATCAGATAATACTGTGGCCTTTTTATTCCCTGAGTTGGAGAATACACTCCAGAACCCTCACATACTTAGCAAATGTTCAACCACTGATGTGCACCCCACCCCAGATTAGGAGCTCCTATCTCTCCTCCATTTTTCTCTGTCTAAACTAATGTATAAGTAAGCAGATATCCAACTAGGTACAGTAGGGCCTAGAAACTGCTGTGTAAGAGAAGTATACTAATATATTTGGTTGGCTTTTTTTTTCAATTATTTTGTTTTAAACAATTACAACATGTCCTATTGAGTGAGGCCAAAAATCTTGTTAGATATTAGTTTGGAAGCTCAGAGAGGGGAGGTAATCCGTATAAGATCACACAGACACAGTAATGGGGGCAGAACTAGAAGTCCAGGCTCTAGGTCAAGCATCATTTTATCTATCCCACACCAAAACCCTGTTCCTCCTCCTACTTCTCCATCCCTTTCTTCCCCACCAGTTTCCACTGCTCTTCTGCACAAGCAGTAAAGCTCTTATTCCATTTGCAAAGTAAATAGAGCTGAGATACTGAATACTTTCAAGCATCAAAGCTTTTATCCAATATAAACAAAATCATGGTAACTTGTTCCTTTTACTCCTCTCTCACACACGCACTCATTGCCAGCTCCAGCACAATTAGCAAAGGGCAAATAGAACTCCAGGATCATGGCCAATTGGGGGCTACTGTGTTCCTGCAGCATAAGCAGAGGGATTCTTTCACTTTCTTTCTGCCTTTTCTCTTCCCATTTCTCCTCCAACTGGTGGGAAGACTGGTCTGCTGTGCATGATATGCAGATTGGAGAAGTTACTAGTAGTGATATGGTGATCAAACAGGCTAACGTAAAGATCTAAACTATTGTGTGTCCTTATGACTGACTCTGAGAGACACCAAGCTAACCATAAAGAATGCACACATCTTGGACTTTGTCTAGTCTAAAGACTATAAAGAAGACTTTTGAAAAAAACACACAAAAAAAAGAATGCACACATATTGACAAATGTAGATACAGACATTTGAATACAGTTATTCATACACACATAAGTACACACATTTGTACCTCTTATATATTCATATCTATGAAAAATAGTACAAAAACTCAGGAAGTTTTAGTTTGTAATATAACCTCCATTATTTAGAAGAATATAGTTGTTAATGTTGTTGTTGTTTTATTTTGTTTGGTTTGGATTGGCTTTGCTGGTTTTTGTTTTTTGTGCATGTGCATGTGCATGTGTATATGCATATGAATGAATACATCCCTGAGAATTATTTTATGGACTCTACAAAACTCAGTGTAACTTTACTAGTTAACTTTTGGGAGTTGAATTGATTTGATTGTTGTTTTGGAACTCTGGAAAATCAAATCAGAAAGCAATATCCAGGATGACAGTTTTGGATTTGGGGAACAGAATGGAATTGTAACAGGATTCAAGATTCTGCAGAAAATGATATTGGTTTTCTCCTCTGAAATTCATCTTGACTTTAGGTAAGTCAAGAATCTCCTGAGGCTTTGGTTTGTTCATCTGTAAAGTATGGATGCCAACAATTCCTTCAGACGATTCCTATAAAGATCAAAAGTCAGATATTCAAAAGGTTCTCATGGGTACAAATTGTCAAAGTCAACTTAAAATTGTTTTCTGTAAAGATGCACAATGATTAATAAATTAAATCTGAAGACAGCTCCTACATAGGATCTTAAAAATCATTGATTAGTGCAGCAGAAATTGCAAAGCTCCTGTGTCAGCAAGCAGATGCCATTAAATGCCACACTCCTATGTATGATTTCATTCATGTCTTCACTCATTCCATACTCCTGTGTGTGATCTCACCTATACTCCTATGTATTATCTCATTCATATCTTCATTTATTCGATGAATGTTCTTTGAGTATACATAAACTCCTTTACATTCAAAGAATGCCAATCAATGTGTAGTATAACCCTGTTTCCCTCTAAGTTTAAAGTATGTCTTGAGTAGATACCTACTGTTTGTTTCTCATTGATCTAATTACTTTGTAGTTAGACCTGATATAAGCAACAAAAAGCAGCTTCAAGAACTGGTAGGGCATCTGTCTAGGAAATTGTCCATTTCCTCCAGATTCTCCAGTTGTGTTGAGTATAGGCTTTTATAGTAGGATCTGATGATTTTTTTTGAATTTCCTCAGTTTCTATTGCTATATCCCCATTTTCATTTCTAATTTTGTTAATTTGGATACTGTCTCTGTGCCCTTTGCTTAGTCTGGCTAAGGGTTTATTTGTCTTGGTGATTTTCTCACAGAACCAGCTCCTGGTTTTGTTGATTCTTTGTATGGTTCTCTTTGTTTCCACTTGATTGATTTCAGCCCTGAGTTTGATGATTTCTTGTCTTCTACTCCTCCTGGGAGAATTAGCTTCTTTTTGTTCCAGAGCTTTCACATGTGCCATTAAGCTGTTAGTGTATGCTCTCTCCAGTTTCTTTTTGGAGGCACTCAGGGCTATGAGTTTTCCTCTTAGTACAGCTTTCATTGTGTCCCACAGATTTGGGTATGTTGTGCCTTCATTTTCGTTAAATTTTGAAAAGTCTTTGATTTCTTTCTTTATTTCTTCTTTGGCCAAGGTATTATTGAGTAGAGTATTGTTCAGCCTCCATGTGTATGTAGGCTTTCTGTTGTTTTTGTTGCTATTGAAGACCACTCTTACTCCATAGTGATCTGATAGGAGGCATGGTATTAGTTCAATCTTAAATTTGTTGAGGTCTGTCTTGTGACCAATTATAATGATAGATTTTGGAGAAGGTACCATGAGGTGCTAAGAAAAAGGTATATTCTTTTGCTTTAGGATGAAATGTCCTATACACACACACACACACACACACACACACACACATACACACACACACACATTAAATCCAATTGGTCCAAAGTTTCAGTTAGTTTTACTGTGTTCCTGCTTAGTTTCTGTTTTCCTGATCGGGTCCATTGAGGAGAGTGGAGTGTTGAAGTCATCCACAATTATTGTGTTAGGTACAATGTGTGCTTTGAGCCAACCAAATTCAAGAACACATTAAAATGATCATTCACCATGATCAAGTAGGCTTCATTCCAGGGATGCAGGGATGGTTCAATATACAGAAATACATCAATGCAGTCTACTACATAAACAAATGCAAAGAAAAAAAAACACACGGTCATTTCATTGGATGCTTAAAAAGCATTTGACAAAAATTCAGCATCCTTTCATGCTTAAAGTCTTGGAAAGAACAGGAATTCAAAGACCATACCTAAACATAGTAAAAGCAATATACAGCAAGCCTGTAGCCAACATCAAACTAAATGGAGAGAAACTTGAAGCAATCCCACTAAAATCAGGGACTAGACAAGGCTGCCCCCTCTCTCCATATCTTTTGAATATTGTACTTGAGGTACTAGCTCGGGCAATAAGACAACATAAGGAGGTCAAAGGGATACAAATTGGAAAAGAAGAAGTCAAACTATCACTATTTGCAGATGATATAATAGTATACTTAAGTGACCCAAAAAATTCCACCAGAGAACTCCTACAGCTGATAAACAACCTCAGCAAAGTGGCAGGTTATAAAATCAACTAAAGCTAATCAGTAGCCTTCCTATACTCAAAGGATAAGCAGGCTACATCTGACAGAGGGCTAATCTCCAATATATACAAAGAACTCAAGAAGTTAGACCCCAGAAAATGAAATAACCCTATTAAAAAATGGGGTACAGAGCTAAACAAAGAATATTTACCTGAAGAAATTCAGATGACTGAGAAGCGTATTAAAAATGTTCAACTTCATTAGTCATTAGGGAAATGCAAATCAAAACAACCCTGAGATTTCACCCTACACCAGTCAGAATGGCTAAGATCAAAAACTCAGGAGAAAGCAGGTGCTGGCAAGTATGTGAAGAAAGGGGAACACTCCGCCACTGCTGGTGGGGTTTCAAATTGGTACAACCACTCTAGAAATCCATCTGGCAGTTCTTCAGAAAACTGGGCAAGTCACTTCCAGAGGACCCTGCTATACCACTCCTGAGCATATACCCAGAGGATTCCCCAGCATGTAATAAGGATACATGCTCCACTATGTTCATAGCAACCCTATTTATAATAGCCAGAAGCTGGAAAGAACCCAGATGTCCCTCAATGGAGGAATGGATACAAAAAATTGTGGTATATATACACAATGGAGTACTATTAAGCCATTAGAAACAATGAATTCATAAAATTCTTAGACAAATGGATGGAGCTGGAGAACATCATACTAAATGAGGTAACCCAGTCTCAAAAGATCAATCATGGTATTCACTCACTGATAAGTGGATATTAGCCTAGAAACTTGGAATACACAAGACACAATCCACATGTCAAATGATGTTCAAGAACGGAGGAGTGACCCCTGGTTCTGGAAAGGCTCAGTGCAGCAGTATAGGGCAATACCAGAACAGGGAAGTGGGAAGGGGTGGATGGGGGAATAGGGGGAGGGAAGAGGGCTTATGGGACTTTCGGGGAGTGGGGAGCCAGGAAAGGGGAAATCATTTGAAATGTAAATAAAAATATATTGAATAAAAAAAAAGAACTGGTAGGGCTAGTCAGGCATGATGGCATATATTGTAATCCTAGTACTTGGGAGATAGAGGCAGGAGGATAAGGAGTTCAGTTCTAATTATACAGTGAGCTGGAAACAAACCTGCATGTAAAAACCTGACTCAGAGGAAGAAGCTGATTAGCAAAAGGAGGAAGAAGACAAGATGGAGGAAAAGGAGAAAGCTGGTGAAGATAAAAGTGTCCTAAGTGGCTAAGATGTTTTGCAAAGGTAAAATTTACTCTAGTGATGTATACAAACAAATGATATGCTTTGAAAAGTACAAATTATCCTACTGATGTATGCTGTGGTGGTTTGAATAAGAATGTCTTCTATAGGTTCATATATTTGAATGGTTAGGAACTGAGACTATTTGACAGGATTAGGAGGTATGGTCTTGTTGGAGGAAGTGTGTCATTTGGAGTAGGCTTTGAGGTTTCAAAAGCCCAAGCCAGGCCCAGTGGCTTTCTCTTCCTGCTGCCTGCAGATCTTGATCTAGAACTCCCAGCTACTAGTCCTCCAGCACCATGTTTGCTTACATACTGCTATGCTCCTTGCCATGATGACAATGAACTAACCTCTGAAATCTCTGAAACTGTCAGCAAGCCCTAATTAAATGCTTTCCTTTATAAGGGTTGCCTGGACATATTGAATAAGACATGCCAAAAGAAAGTATTCCTAGAAAGATGGTGAATATAACTAGAGAGACAGAATGAATGATGTAAGGGCAGGTGTCAGGAAGGCAGTGAATGTAGGAGTAAGCTGCAAGTGTTCAAGTAAGAGTCACTGGCCTGCTTTTCGATGTGTTCTTCCAAGTGAGTATAGACAACCACTGAGGAGCAGGTCAACTTCAAATGGAGGAATCATCCTTGGCTTGCAATTGCTTGATGCCCAGGGTGATTTTATGTCAGATATTTTGATATCAAAAACAGAGGTTTCCCATAACCTGGAGCTATGTAGCACACCTGCCTGACCCTGCTAATATCAGTGTCCTCATCTACAAAACACAGGGCATATGATAAAGATTCACTTCAGCTCCTCTGTCTTATGTGGTGGGCATCACAATAGCCTGAAGGAGTTAATTCATCTTGCAGAATACTCACAGGTGAGACACAGAGTATAGGGAGAATCTCTCCCCACCCCCTCCCCAGGAAGACAAAGCCTCCCATCATTTGCCTTTAATCTGTTTTCTTAATTTTGTTCCTAGGGAAAGTCACAGCTCCAATCAGCCCTCTAATCAATGGCTCCACTACTGCTACACAAATGAGCCAGATTTATTAAAGGAGTCCTCTCTCAGATGGAAATGGACTCCCTGCTGGGGCTGCAAATACAGGCAAAGATTGACTGCTCCCAAAATAGGTAAAGATATAAGGAAAATGAAAGCATGCAAGTGACAAGGGAGAGGGCACCCAAGGACTCTCAACAGCTTCCCTACACCATGTCCACGAATACATGGTCATCAGGCAGCCTGGACTCCAGCCCTGTTCAGCCTGACCCTTGCCATAGTGATTAGTGGTGACTGGCCGGCAAGCATTTCTGTCACATTCCTACATACACATTCCTACATACACATTCCTACATACTACTCCCAGAACCCTACTAGTGAGACTCTTAAAAGTGGAAAGCCTCTCAGACCCAAGTGTTCTTAGGCTGTGTGAGCTAGAGGGAGTCCTTAAAGATGAAATACAGCTAAGAGGGAGGGCACACACCTTGAAAAGACCCTGGTATTTCTGACTGATGGACAGTAGCACAGGGAATTAATATTTCAGTGCTGTAAGGAACTATTCATACTAGGTAAAATTAAATATTTACATGTTCATAGTTTGGGGCTGGGAGCCCCTTGATGGTGAAGTGGACACTGCATGAAACATTCAGAAAAAGCCAGTAGACACTCAGGACAAGGATGGTACAATCTACTCTACAAAACTGTCAGCAGCATTCATTATAGATATATTTATGTTTCTGGAAATTATGACTGTTACCTGGGGAGAATGTGGAAAAAGTGAATTCTCACTTGTGAAAACTCAGAGAATTCTGAATGGCCTAAAACTCAGTATGAGATAAACAAAGATGAGTAGGTATGTCTCTTTAAAATGATGATAACTGAGAGAAAGGAAGTTAGGAAGATGGAGGAAGACCAGAAGTATAGTACAATGTTTTCTACCAAGTCTCTGTTTCCCAAAACAATGACTCTGAGACTTAAATATATTTACAAATACCTAGGCCATATTGTCAGGCATGTTCTCTGACTAGCTCATGAATTAATAACTTAACTCATTTATTCTAATCTAAGTTCTGCCACATGGCTGGTTACCTCTCTTCAGATTCCATACATCTGTCCTCCTTTGGTCCCTAGGGCCAATCTTCTTCCTGTGCCTGTCCCTCTCCCAGAATTCTCTTTCTCTGCAAGATATCCCACCTTCTAATCCTGCCTCAGCTCATTAGCCAATCAGCTTTTTATTGACAGGTGAATCTTCCATAGAATGCACAAGAGATTCTCTCCACACAAAAGAATGAAGCTGGATTAAGAGTGAGCATCTAGAACGAGATAAAAGTCTCATTCTAGAAATTTTAAATGCCAAGATAGAATCCTGTTTTAAGTTTTCTGATCCAGGGGGCTGGAGAGATGGCTCAGCGGTTAAGAGCACTGACTGTTCTTCCACAGGTCCTGAGTTCAAATCCCAGCAACCACATGGTGACTCACAACCATCTGTAATAGGATATGATGTCCTCTTCTGGTGTGTCTGAAGACAGCAGCACTGTACTCTGTGCTGACATAAAATAAATAAACCTTTTTTTTAAAAAAGTTTTTTGCTCCCATTTCCTAGTTTCCTTCTGTTACCTTTACACCTTAGCTTTGGTCGAAATATAGAGAGAGAAAAGATTAGTCTACAAAACAAGCCAGTTATGTGGTAGTAAGAAGCTATATGTCCAACCATGTGTGCCTGATAGGGTAGAGATGATGTCAACCACACAGAATGATTTTCAACAATATACAAACATGCCTAGAGATACACATGCATATATACACATGCACACACACACACACACACACCACACACACACACACACACACACACACACACCATAAACAAAAAGCATTCACAGAGCCACACATACACAATATACACATCATATATACACATGCACACAACACACACACACATATACACATACACACACACACACACACACACCATAAACAAAAAGCATTCACAGAGCCACCCCCATATGTACATGCATATAATAAGCATTCCAAAAATACTGTATCATGCAGATGTACATGTGTCCACATAGCAACTTAGAAAAGAGGGTCTGAAGAAAGGCATTTTTTGCACAGCTGTGAAAAGCATATGTATAGCAGTTTGAGGTTGTAAACGAAAGGCTAAAAGGTCTCCAAAGACCAGGGAACTTGTACATCCCTTGTTTCCCAAGTCTTAAGGGAGATTTAAAAGATTTTAATGTACCTAATCACCAAGAAATGTTTGAAGACAAGAAACAAAACCAATCAAGTCAAAATGTGGAGGAGGTATATAGAGAAATAGAACCAAACCATGAAGCCTGTTTCCAGACACACCCTAGTGTGAATGCTGAGCTAACCCTTGTACCTTCCCCCCAACCCCCATCCTTCTTTCGTGGACTTGACAGTGTTAGCTTTCTTACTGAGCTTCTAAAACCATGAGAAAATACTCCAACTCTTCAGTCTATTCTGTCTCACATTCACTCTACCGTGTTTCCCTAAACCCCCATCTTCTTCAGGGTCAGAACTCATAACAGACAGTGTACCAAGCTGCATGCTTCACTTTAGCACAGTGGTTCTCAACCTGTGTATCGTGAACCATTTGGGGTTGCATATCAGTTATCCTATATATCAGTTTTTTACTTTGTGATTCATAACAGTAGCAAAATTACAATTATGAAGTAGCAACAAAAAATAATTTATGGATATATGTCACTACAACATTAAAAACTATATTAAAGCATGGCAGCATTAGGAAGGTTGAGAACCACTACTGTAGCAAAATGTGCAGGGCAGTTGGCAGCAGGCATTTTGTGCTTTTTGCATAACCTCTGAGAAACTACAGAACTTCTGGAAAAGTCTTAAATGATAGAAAAATTTAAAGGTTGGAAGATTAAACTCAGTGTTCTCATCTGAAAAGGGGGCAGGAATAAGCCAATAATGCTTGTGTTGTTCTTTCCTCTGTGAGGCATATCATTTTGTGAGGGATTTAATAACTGTGCTAACCCACTACAGTCCTCTCAGGATGATCTTACACCATGGTGCTTATGGTGCTTTCTCTTTCCCTAACATAACCTCTCCTTCATCTCATATGGCCGTATTAAACCCTCACAATTCAGTGGCTATAAGAGCACTAGCCAGGACTAGTGAAGGGTTTGGGAAAGGTAGCTGATTTCTCTTACCCTGAGGAATGGTGAATCTGCATGCATCTGCAGTTATGAGTATTGCCATCTTGGATGCCAATCACAACTGGAAAACATTTCTTAGCTTGGAGGAACAGGATGATTTTGTCAGCTGTTCACTTTCTCCAATGTTTCCTTTGCAAAATCTGGTAACGTTGCTCTTTATCTTTATACATTATTAA
Organism: Apodemus sylvaticus; assembly: GCF_947179515.1. Lineage (NCBI taxonomy): Eukaryota > Metazoa > Chordata > Mammalia > Rodentia > Muridae > Apodemus > Apodemus sylvaticus. The sequence goes on from NC_067483.1 coordinate 102,239,453, forward strand.
AGCTTGACTTCCCTGTAAAACTCTACCCTGAGATCCTACGTTAACTGTGGGAGCAGTGAAACTATTTTCAGAAAGCTTCTATTTTAGTCCTCTCGGTTCTCCATTTCAAACATTCTAAGGAAGGAGGCAGGAGACTGCCACTTGGAAGGCTTCCTTCATCAGCTTGGCAGTTATGAAGAGAGACTGCCGAGGAGCAATGTGCTCCCACATAGAAGACCCACTACAAAGCCTTTTGCTAAGTATCACCCAGCCATTTAACCTTGTCCATTTGAAAAGCAGATTTTGGATTTAATCTTCACCTAGCCAGGCCAGAGCTTTATGGTCCTCCCAGGGAAGAAACAGATCTGACATCCTCTTTACATTCTCGCCAATCTTGGCAGAGCTGTGAACAGATTCTTCCTGACTCCTACCTATTGATGTTGATGCCTGAAAGCCACTTGCATTCAGAGTAAACAAATCTTATCTGGGAACCAATTAAATAAACATAATGCAGTGACTAGAGAGATCTCTGTTGTAGTAAATTTAATCTCAATCAGGGTTTTCTATCTGAACTTAGATCATTCAGTTGCCAGAGAAATGACACAAAACTTTTATATTTATGATAAGCCTTTAAAGTAACAGAGCTGGACAGGTATCTATTCTCTAAGCTATTAGTATGTACTTCCCTATCAATAACCCTGAGTTATGACTTGCCGTGTTCTGACCGGGGTGCTCTTAGCTCCAATTAGCCAGCCCTTGTGGCCATGTTTTCATGATTTACCTACCTCATGGCATCTTCTCTTCTCTCTCCTTTCCCTCCTGGTCTCCTGCCTCAGACCTCAAGCCCAGGAACCTAAACTCAGCCTATCTCTCTTCTGCCCAGTCATAGGCTGTAGGCATCTTTATCAACCAATCAAGAATGACTTTGGAGGATCTCTTTGTCCCTGAGGCAACCAGGGCCAGTATTTAGGATTACAATACATAGCAACAGAGGAAATGTCAATAGATCTCAAAAAGCTCTGCAGAGAAGCACTAAGCAAGAGGAAGCACTTGTAGAATTATTGATCAGGTTTTCACACATGTAAACACACACACACACACACACACACACACACACACACACACACACACGGAGGGCGTGTTATTCACAGGGAGATCTGTGTGGTCTTTCCTGGGGTAAGAATAATGAGTTCTTTACTCTAAACCATAGTGTGTGTGTGTTTGTTTGTTTGTTGGATATTTTATTTATTTATATTTCAAATGTTATCCTCATTCCTGGTTTCCCCTCTGAAAACTCCCTATTCCATCCCCCTTCCCCTTGCTCACCAACCCACCCACTCCTGCTTCCCTGTCCTGACATTCCCCTGCACTGAGGCATGGAGCCTTCACAGGACCAAGGGCCTCTCCTCCCATTGATGCCCCACAAGACCATCCTCTGCTACATATGCGGCTGAAGCCATGGGTAGCTCCATGTGTACTCTTTGGTTGGTAGTTTAGTTGCTGGAAGCTCTGGGTGTCTGGTTGGTTGATATTGTTGTTCTTCCTATGGCTTTTGGTGGATAAAAAAAAATACTTATATGGCTTTATATATCTGGTCTGCCAAGAAAGTCTGAGTCAGAAGATTTCAGAAGCTGAAACACTGGACAGTGTTTCAGAAATAATGTGTCTCACAGGAAAAGCATCAATTGATTAAAAAAAGAAAAAAATCACTTTTTACTTAGAGAACAAATTTTGTGCCAGATGCTAAATAAATCGTGAATGTTGGATTCTGTCACCTGACTTTGTGAGCCCAAGTTGAAACATTTGATTTTGGTTAGAAGTTGGGAAATTGAGGCAGTGAGAAGGATATTAATGAGAAATTAAAGAACATTTCATCAGTTCATAAGCCATTCTAATGCCGTTCACCTCATAAGAAATTCACAAGAATGCCAAATGAGATGCACTTCTTCCTTGAGCATTGACTCTTCTCAGTAACTGACCCACATCTACCCCTGATAAGTTGTCCCATGCATATCACCTGAAGCTTACAAAAGTGCTAGTTTCCATGGCTATGTAACAGATAAACATAAACATGTAAAATTCAACCTCCACTTATTATCACACAATTCCTGAGGATCAGGAACCTAGCAGAACTTTCTGGATCTTCTTCTTAGGGTCTCTCAAGGCTTTGATCAAGCTGTCTCCAGAGCTCAATTCCTCCAGACTATAAGAACCTCTGTCTTGGTGAGTTTGCTGGTGTTGTGATAAGACACCAGGACCTAGTCAACTTAAAGAAGAAAGAGTTTATTGGGGCTTATAGTTCTAGAGGGTTAGAGTACTATCATGACAGGGAAGATAGCAGTAGACAGGCAGGCCTGATGCTGAAGCAGTAGCTGAGAGATTTCATCATTATCAATAAGCAGGAGACAGAGAATATTAACTGAGAATAGCATGGGCTTTTGAAACCTCAAAACCCTCCCCCAGTGACACAACTCCTCCAATGCTACACCTCCTAATCATTCCCAAATAGTTCTACCAACTCAAGTGCCATTCTTATTCAAACCATCAAAACATGCTTGTCTAATTTTATGGTGTTAGCAGGATCGAGCTCCTTGTGACTACTTTGCTACCTGTTGACTAACATTTCAAAGGTCATCCTTATCTCCCTGCCATGTAGACTCTAGCACTCCAGATTTACTTTCTCAAGACCTCAAGGAGGTGCCATGTGGAGTCTGATGTCAAACAGAGTCTGCAAAGGATTAACATAATCCCATACTATTGGGTATATGATTAAAAGTGATGTTCCAGCACTTACCTATGCTCTGTTGGTTAAAAGCAAATTGTAGGTCCTGTGCCAACTCACAAAAGAGAACCTTGAAAGAGTACAGATGCTAGAAAAGAGAGGACACGGGCACACACTATATTCTTAGACACACTTGGGAATTTGTTATGATTATTTGATATTATCTCTCTTGCACAAAACATGTAAACTCAGCCAGACAAGTGTTTAACAAGCTGTCGAGAAAGCACAAGGAGGTTAGTTCATTAGCTGATATCTATAAGTACACTGTAACTGACTTCAGACATACCAGAAGAGGACATCAGATCCCATTGCAGATGGTTGTGAGCCACTCTGAAGTTGCTGGGAATTGAACTCAGGACCTTTGGAAGAGCAGTCAGTACTCTTAACCATTAAACCATATCTCTATCCAGCTGATATCTAGAGGAGTTATAGATTCAACTAGCAGCTTGAGTGTTAAATTGATCTACAGTTCCTATAGACCACACCCTTTTTTCTTTTTTTTTTTTTTTACTTTTAGGAAAATAAAATAAATAAAAATATGGCAAGGGTCTACTACTTTCTCCACTATCCTAAAAGCTAGAGATGGAGATAAAGCACATTGCATCTCAGAGTGTTCATAGCTGAATCACAGTTATCTAAATCTGTCCGACTAAAGTGGTGGTACCCAGGCACATGAGGCAGGCTCTATGATTATAAAATAAAGCAATCTGCCTTTAAACAAGAATCAAGAGGAATCTATTTCACACTAAAGTTTATAGGACAGAGCTAGAACAATACTGGAGAAACCTTAAAATACATATAAACTACTTAAGTCTTTTAGAACTTCTAAAGCAGGGCCTAAAGTTCAACACATCTATCCAGTGCCAGTGCAATACCATTGTTGCTGGTCTATGGAGCATAGTAAAATAGCAAGAGTCAAGATCAAGAAAGAATGAAGGAACAAAGAGTAAAAGATGCCCTCCTCCTAAGGCCAATGTGAATTATGTGATCTAAAATAATTATATGTAAATGAAAATCTCTAGAGTCTTTCTTATGAATTTGATCAAGGGTGGATCAAAAGAGAGTGTATGATATCCAGAGTGAAATAATAAAGGTAGTGATGAATGACTAGAGAAAACAGCACCCATAGAGGAGAAGGTGAGAGTCTAGGAAAGGATATGATAATACCAGAACATAGCCAACCCTCCATTTAGCAAAACCAAATTGAATATACAGCATACAGTCACAGAGTGAGCCACAGAAAGAGATTAAAATGGAGAAAGGAGACATGAGTTTTACAATTACAATTCCAAAATTAACCAAGAGTTTGTGGCCAAATGCACAAAGGATATCAGAGAACAAATGAACTCCCTAGGAGCCTGAGAGTAGTTGTCAAGTTAGAAAGGGAAGTGACCAACAACTTAGATATCTACAAGACCAGAAGCAGTTCATCTCAAGGGCAAATGCTGGGCTTTGAGCTGAAGAAGAAGAGGAAAAATTCATGGTTGGTACAGAGTGGCTTTATAGAGCTAGATTAAATGGGGGAGAAACACTCTTTGTGAAGGCTAAGGATGTATGATCTGAATCTTAGGTCCAGAGACTGAAAATCAGAAGATCCAAATTACTCTGTTCCATTCACTCTTTCCCTACAAATGTGTAAGTTTTTACCAGAGTCTAGATCCTGTGATAAGTTCCAGAGAACATAAAATGATGATGAAGAAGGAGGAGGAGGAGGAAGACCAGGAGGAGGAAGAGAAGGAGAAGACTGAGGAGAGGAAGAGGGGGAGGGGAGGGGAGAGGGAGGGGGAGGGGAGAGGGGGAAGGGAGAGGGAGGGGAGGGGGAAGAGGAGGGGAGGAGGAGAGGGAGGGGAGGGGGAAGAGGAGGGGAGGGGAGGAGGAGAGGAAGGGGGAGGAGGAGAGGGAGGGGAGAGGGAGGTGAGGGGGAGGAGGAGGGGAGGGGGAGAAGGAGAGGAAGGGGGAGGAGGAGAGGGAGGGGAGGGGGAGGAGGAGAGGGAGGGGAGGGGAAGAGGAAGGAGGAGGAGAAGAGAAGGAGGAGGAGAAGGGAAAGAAGGAGGAGGAGGAAGAGGAGGAGAAGGAGGAGGAGAAGGAGAAGGAGGAGGAGGAGGAGGAGGAGGAGGAGGAGGAGGAGGAGGAGAAGGAGAAAAGGAGAAGGAGAAGGAGAAGGAGAAGGAGAAGGAGAAGGAGAAGGAGAAGGAGAAGGAGAAGGAGAAGGAGAAGGAGAAGGAGAAAGAAGGAGAAGGAGAAGGAGAAGGAGAAGGAGAAGGAAGGAGAAGGAGAAGGAGAAGGAGAAGGAGAAGGAGAAGGAGAAGGAGAAGGAGAAGGAGAAGGAGAAGGAGAAGGAGAAGGAGAAGGAGAAGGAGAAGGAGAAGGAGAAGGAGAAGGAGAAGGAGAAGGAGAAGGAGAAGGAGAAGGAGAAGGAGAAGGAGAAGGAGAAGGAGAAGGAGAAAGGAGAAGGAGAAGGAGAAGAAGAAGAAGAAGAAGAAGAAGAAGAAGAAGAAGAAGAAGAAGAAGAAGAAGAAGAAGAAGAAGAAGAAAAAGAAAAGAAGAAGAGACAACGAGAGGAGGAGGAAGAAGAAGAAGAAGAAGGAGAGGAAGAAGAAGAAGAAGAAGAAGAAGAAGAAGAAGAAGAAGAAGAAGAAGAAGAAGAAGAAGAAGAAGAAGAAGAAGAAGAAGAAGAAGAAGAAGAAGAAGAAGGAGAAAGAAGAGGAAGAAAAGAAGAAGAAGACAGGTTGGCTCCAAACTCACTGCATAACTGAGGATGACCTTTTGGTTCTCCTATTTGCTTCCTCCTTCCACCTGCTGGAATGGCCGATGCACAAATCACACCTGGATTTTATGTAGCATAAGGGATTGAATTAGAGCTTTGTGTGTGCTAGGCAAGCACTCCATCAACTGAACTACAATCTCCCAAGTCTGGCAAGGGTTTTTATATTCCCTTTTTGAATGTAGAAATTGAGATGAAGAAAACATAAGAAAAACTTTTATGTTATAATGAAACGTCTTTTAACAAATACACCTCCAGTCAAGAAAGTGGCTTTCAGTGATTCTTCCGTGTGCCTTGGCAGTATGCTGTGAGGTCAATCTGAGTCAGATATCTTACCCTGTCGTGTCCTCACAGAATTGTATGAAGTGGTAGCTATTACTCATGTTGTACAAATGGGCAAACTAAGTGTCAGATAGGCAAAGTTGTTTACTTAGGATGCCACATAAGACTTAAAGCTATGCAGGCTGATTCTAAACTGCATTTGAGGAAATAGGATGCTTAATGTCTAAAATACTGGATTATCCCCATGAATTCTTTGAATCTCCTGTTGGTTTTGTATGTGTGTACCATATGTGTATTCCAGAAGAGCAAAGAAGTGAAAGTAAAGGGTACACATTAAGGATAAACTGAGCTATCCACATGCCTTCTGTGTGACTGGTGGCTATGATGGGCAAATTCTCACTCTCCCACCTGTGGGTGTTGGAACATGACAGGCTATGCCAGGGCTAGGAACATTCCCCTCTGCCTGGAGACTCCAGTGCATGAGGAATTTCTGACTATAGGCACAGGGATTTGTCTCATCACAGATCCAGACACCTTCCTGATCAAGATGAACAGAAAAAAAATTTAAATTGAGGTCTTGAAATGAAAAGAGAAGCACATTCATCATATTCATTGCTGGAGTGTGAAACAAATCCATTTTTCCTGCAAGAAGTGTTATCAAGCAGGAAGTCAAATCCACAAGTGAGGGAGATGGAAAGGTCCCAAGAGGAAAGATAGAGGTACCTAATAGATACAAAATATGTGAGCTAGAGTATGTCAACCTCTGACTGCATAGAACTCCTAACGCAGGTTTCCATGAACCATGTGCCTCATGTGAGCTTCCTAATAGACAACCTAGATTTAACAGATTCCACAAGATTTCCAAATTTTCACTCACCCAGAGTCAAAGTGACTCATTCATTCATTCATTCATTAAGAAAATATTTAGAAAATGCCTTGACATTCTAGGACTAGAGATTTTACTAAAGGAAACAAAATTGACCCTGTTCTTATCAAGTTTATTTCTAGACACAGAAAATAATCAGAGTCTGATAATAATGGCTGGAACTCAAGCAGGCCAGGAAGCAGGAGCTGATGCAGAGACCGTGGAGGGATGTTTCTTACTGGCTTGCTTCCCCCTGGCTTGCTCAGCTTGCTTTCTTGTAGAACCCAAAACCACCATCCCAGAGATGATACCATCCACAAGGGGCCCTTCCCCCTTGATCACTAATTGAGATAATGCCTTACAGCTGGATCTCATGGAGGTATTTCCTGACCTGAAGCTCCCTTCTCTGTGATAACTCCAGCTTGTGTCAACTTGGCACAAAATCAGCCAGTACGGTGATCTAACAAAGAGAGGAAGAGCTGGCACTGGCTGAAATATGAAAGTAAAAGGAGAGTATCTCAGAGGAGAGGACACTGATCTGAGACCTGAAACAGGAAAAGGAATCCTGTTATGAGCAGGGGAAGACAGGGCTATGATAGAAGAGATGCAAATCCAAAGACCTCTGAAACATGAGCAAGACTGACAGAAGGCTAAGAAAGCTAGGGTGTCATAGAGATCTGATGAGATGATATGTATAGAAACTACAACAGAGCTGTTGCACAAAGGACTTAGTGGCCACAGCTAGAAGGCAGGCGTTGCTGTGGGACTGAGTGCCAGGTGTTAAAAGGATTGGCTTTGTTTGCTTCATGAAGATCTATCTGCTAAGTCACGGAGAATGAAGTATGAGTAGTCTAGGACAGTTGTGGGGAGGTCAGCATAAAACAACCACAGAAATCCAAGAAGGGATGATGGGCACCTGGACGAAAGTGGAGCACAATGAAAAGAAGGGGTGGGAAGGAACCATTCTGGAAGTGGATCTCTGTGACTTGCCAATACGTAGCTTTCAGATTTATCTAATAGAGATACCCAGGATGTGAATCACAGCAGCCAATCTGTTATTTCTACTCTTTTCTCCTGTTGAGTATTTTTACTTTTTACCCATGACCAAAGTAAAGGAAAGAGCCAAGGGTGAGGATGGTGACCCACCACCTTGGACATGCATCGTCCAGGCACAATCTGCTTTGGAGATGGCTTTGTTGAGAGATAAGAGCCAAGGAGATGTTAACATATCCCTTCAGAGCACTGGGAAATGACCTTGCTTTCCCTTTTATGACATCATCCCATGGAGGATATATGGATAACTTATAATAAACACATAGGGGAAGTGTGCATATATGTGTGTTTGTGCATATGTGGGTATGTCAGTGCAATGCTCATGTTTGTGCACTTATGTTTTAGTGTGCTGTATATTGAATATATGTGTGTGAGCATGTATGTGCAAGCCAGCATGTTTTACATACCAGTATATATATGCATATGTGAGTTAAAAATTTGCTGACATTTTGCATTGTAAGTATATATGCATATGTTATATGAATGTGCACAGGTGTGTATGTGTATCTGCATAATGTTGTATATAGACACATGTGTATACAACTCTGTGTTGTATTTTTATGGGCACATGTGTTGTTCTGAATGTATCAATATGTGGTACATATATATATATATGTGTGTGTGTACATGTGTAGATACATGTAAGTCTTTATTTCCCATATGTATACATATTTCAGTTGTATGTTCATGGTTCAATATAATGCATAGCTCTTACCTTAAAGGTACTCAATATAGTTTATGCAGAGCCAAATATGAGTGGACAAGCCCCAGAGACACAAATTCAGGTTGTCCTATTGGCATCTTCTAATGTTGACATGGTGACAGAACAAAGGAAAAGTCATAAATCAAAGGACTGGTAAGGACATAAGGCAGCAGTTACAGAAAACTGAGGAAATATTGCTATCAACCTCAGATATTACTCAATGATTGAAGCTAGTGGTCTGCTAAATTAATATATTCCAAAAGTTGTGTCTGACAATTGGAAGGATATTGGCTCAGATACAAAAGGTAAAAGCTAACTTGTCATTATGGGAGCTAAAGATATGCCAAAATATCTCTAGCTCTGGATCAGCAACATTACAACTCTCCATAATTATTACATTCTAACCAGTAATCAGTCTCATAGAATCTTCAACATAGATGAACATAGAACATAGAACAACATCATCCACTTTAGGGGAAATTCAATTTACACATGTGTGGGCATCTCTGTGTGTGGTACATATGTATGTCTATATACTGTACATGCACATTTGAGCATGCCTGTCAATACATGATTGTGTGTGAATAACCTTAAATTAACAGTAAGAAAAATATTCTAAATCTTGGCTATGTGAACAAGTGTCTAACTTACAGGACAAACAGGAATTGGGGGTTTAAAACACTCACCAAAATCCTATTTCATAAGCCAGGTTCACTGCTGCCCCCAATACTGAAAGCATCTCTCCAAGTGAGGTCCTGTTGCTGGAAATGCAGGTTGAAGCAGGATCGCAGCTTTATATAAGCTAAGTTCAAGAGTGGCATGTGACCCAGAAGGAATCCATGGGAAGCTGTCCACATCTGTGCCCCATTAGGGACACACTAATCACAAATGGGAAGCACATCTTTACAAACTTATATTTGAAATAAGATATAAACATAGAGCTAAGTCTGTACCATGTTCCTTAGAGTTCCATGAGGTATGAAGTAAATCTACACCATGCTCCTTAGGGTACCAGGAGGTGTGAAGCCATATCTTAGATGGAGGAAAGGAATCATGAGGACAGACCAAAAGGGGTATTTTGTTTGGCTGTGATAAAATGAGGGGAGCAACAAAGAGTGATAGCCTCTGAACCTTCAAATGGGAGTTTTCCAATCAAGTCCCTCATTATCCCCATAGTAACAAGTGATTTAACCTGTTCACCCCTCATTGCTTTAGAAGAAGAAAGAAGAAAGCATAATAAAGTCATAACTGCTAAGGATTGGTTCTGGGCCTAACAGTCAAGAGGGCCCTCCAAGCTTTGGGGTCTGGAGTTGAGCAAGAGGCAGAATCACACCACAATGAAGAACCCACCTTTGAAGTTTAGCTCTGGGCCAGTTCTGCCTGCCTTAGCTAAGTGGCCTTGAACAACTCCCTATCTTTTCCCATTGACTTCCTAGTACAGATGAAATAGTACTGAGAATAAATGGGCTAATATAAGACTGAGAACAGTCCCCAGCACGTGACTATAAGCCCATCAATATTACATTTGTTTTCTTCTAATACCAGTACTTTGTACCTTAGATTTTGATTCCAAAGAATTCAACTTAAAGTCCCTCAGGCTACTGAGATCCAGTAGACTTGGCCTTCCCCCTGCTTCTGTGCAAACTTGATTAAACTGTCCCAGACAGATGGGAATTTATTCCATTTAATACAATTTTGGGAAGCATCCTGAAGTTTCTAGTTTCCTAGGTTACCATCCCAGCTGGGGATCTTAGACATGACCATGAGTTTCCTTTGACAAGGATGACTGGTGGATGCAACCATCAACATCAAAAATAAGACATTTGGGCAAAATGTCATAGCAATGAGCAGTGTTGAAAACCTGAAACTGTCTGATGAGCTTAATCTCTTGTCCCCTAATCAGTGTTCTAGGGACTCAGGAAACAATGATCTCTTCCCAAACATGTTTTCCTTAGTCAAGCAAAAGATTCATTAATTAACCATTAGCCTCATTTAGAGGAAGTTTCACAATGCACTTGGGACCAGCATTCACAGATCCAGTGCAGAGCCTGTCAGGCAAGGCAAACAGAGAGCCCAGCCCATGATCTGACTGGATCAGGGTACTGTAGCAACCAGAAACCAGCTAACAAGCCCAGCCCTCCAGGCATGCCCACCACCTACTTCACTCAAGGAGAAAGTAGCAACCACGTGAAAGCCTTTCCTGATTTAACCCAAATCTGAGATCCAAAGAAGTTTATTGTCCAAGGTTGCAGTCATGCTAAGATTGGAAACAAAAATCCACTGTGTGATTTCCAGCTACTTATACAGACTCTCTCTGCTGACAGTTTAAACAGGAGGAAGAAAGAGCTGCTTCCCCACCGGGACATATAGTTAATCCCTTGCTGGACTCAGAGTGGGGACAATGTCTTGGAAAGAATAGAAAAACTGGCTATAACTGGTCTCCTGCCTAGTTCCCTCCCCTAAGATTTGATACTGTTGGCAGAGTGATTTTCCTAAAACTTAGATCTGTTCATATCACTCCCTGTTAAATCTTTAAATGACTCCCTACTGGCTTCAGGATAAAATCCAAAAGCTTTATAAAAAAGCCACTCATTAGCAGGCTCCTGACTCCATTGCCAACTTCAACTCTGCTCATCTATATCCCCAGTGCACATATGTTGCACTTAGCCCATAGGAGGATGCTTACTCGTCCCTAATAACCATACATGCCTTTCTCCTCTTTCAGAGACAAATGACATACTATTCATCTATCCCTTTCAGATTTCAAACCATTCTCCTTTAGTCACAAACTCCTTCCTCAAAGAAGCCTTCCCTGACCTTCAGGGTGAGAACATCCTCTAGGCAGCCCTCCTTCCAAAGTTTACCTGCCTTATAAAGCCATCTCTGATGATTAATTTTTGAAAACTTGGCATAGAGTAACCTGGGAAGACTGGACTTCAGTTGAGGCATTGCCTCCATCACATGAGCCTGAGGCTATATCTGTGGGGTATTTCCTTAATTAATGGTTGATCTGGAAGGGTCTAGCCTACTGTGGACAGTGCTACACCTGGGCAGGTGGGTCTGGATTGTATATGAAACAAGCTAAGCAAGTAGTGAATCAGCAAACAACATTCCTCCATGGTCTCCATTTTAGCTCCAGCCAAGTTCCTACTTTGAGCTCCTGCTGTGGCTTCCTCTGGTGATGGGCTGTAAGCCAAATAAGCCCTTTCCTCCCCACATTGCTTTTGGTCATGGTGTTTGTCACAAAGCAAACTAAGATACCCACTATATGCCAGACTATCTAAATGTATTCCTAGGATATATAGAGATTGGCAATTTCATGTCAATGTTCCCAGCCCTAGGATAGATACATGTTGGCACATTGTTGAAGCTTAATAGTTAGCAAATATTTCTCCTATCTAAACCAGGTTCCACATAACATGAGTAATTATATACATACATATATACATACATACATACACATTACTAATTGCATATGTGTTTTGTTAAAGCCTAGAAAGAATAGGGGACAACTTCCAATTACTTTGAAAGCAATTATCACCTGCTTTATTAGAATAAATTATTGTCATTAATAACCCAAATACACAAATGATCCAAAAGCCATTTCTAGCCAGTCACAGTGCAAGTGTATGTGAAGAGAAATGGGTATGGGCTTTTACATGTAGGGCTCACTTTTATACTTTTTTAATAATTCCACCTGTGTCCTGTTGGTGTTATTTACATCCTGGTCACTGAAGGGCCAATAGGAAAGAATGGCAAGAAGCAGAGGAACTGAGCTGGACCTATGCCATACAATTTCATTTCTTCCAGTATCAACCAATATTATAAAGAGAACCTGATCTGACTCTTGTTGCTCTGAAGTAGTAACTTCTTTTTGTTCTTGACATTTCATAAATAAGAAAACTAAGGCTGATAGGAATTAGCTTCAGTTTGAGCTCATGATCATGTGGGGAATGAGGAGGTACAAATACGGCCTCTTCACAAGAACACCAGCTCCTAATTTCACAGCAAATGAACACCCAGTGGAAGATGCTGCATGGGAAACAAGACCAATGACTTTCATACAAAAGCTTGAAGGAGGCTTGTTGCCAGCTGACACAATTTCTTCTTCCTGGATAGAATCACAAGTCTTCTTTCAACCAAGCACACATGTCCCAGAAGGTATACATTTGGGTGATAGAGAAATAATTTGCCTTCTATTGATCTAGAAACTGAATCTCTCCATTGACCCAACAGTCATATTTTGAATATAATGGTGTTCATTAGAGACTGGAAAGGAGAATGAGAAAAACAAACAAACAAACAAAAACCAGTCTTTCAAAGAAATGTGGCAATAGAGAATTGGATTCTGTTCATAGAGTTTTAAGGTGCCATCTTTTTCAAAATACAGTTGTAATTTTGGAGGAATAATTAAGTGACTGGACACTTAGTAAAGTTAGTTAAACTTTTAAGGTTTTCTACATTTTGTCTGCTTCCTCCCATGTTGAGTCCATCTGAGTATTAAACAAAAGAGAACAGCTAGATGAGTCATTGCTGAGTCATTTAATAATAATAATATTCTTCACATATCTTGAGAGAAAGAATGTCTCCAAACAACTGTGATATAATTAGCATTAGCTGTTTCAAGCTCTGATGGAAGCTATCCCTACCCTGAACTCCAAACTATGGTAAAGACCAATAGCTTACCTCAGCACAGAGATAGACTTAAGATGGTAGAATGATGAAAAAGGCAAAGCAGTACTCAAAGACCTATAGTCCAAGAGAAAGGCATATATAGAAACAACCAGAAATCAGAGTACCATAGGCAAGGGCAGAAGGTGGTGCTGGTGAGGATGTGAAGAAAGAAGAACACTCCTCCATTGCTAGTTGGATTGCAAGCTGGTACAACCCTTCTGGAAATGAGTCTGGCAGTTCCTCAGAAAACTGGACATAGTACTACCTGAGGACCCAGCTATACCACTCCTAGGCATATGGACACATGCTCCACTATGTTCATAGCAACCATATTTATAATAGCCAGAAGATGGAAAAGCCCAGATGTCTCTCAATGGAGGAATGGATACAGAAAGTGTGGTACATTTACACAAAGGAATACTACTCAGCTATTAAAAACAATGGCTTCATGAAATCTGTAGGCAAATGGTTGGAATTTGAAAATATCATCCTGAATGAGGTAGTTTAGTCACAAAAGAACAAACACAGCATGTACTCACTGATAAATGTATATTAGCTCAAAAGTTCAGAATACCCACAATTCAGTTCACAAACCATATGAAGGCTAAGAAGGAAGAACAAAATGTGGATGTTTCAGTGCTTCTTAGAGGGGGAAACAAAATACTCACAGGAGGAAATATGGAGACAAAGTGTGGAGCAGAGACTGAAGGAAAGGCCATCCAGAGACTGCCCCACCTGGGGATCCATCCCATATACAGCCACAAAACCCAGATGTTATTGTGGTTGCCAGGAAGTGCTTGCTGATGGAAGCCTAATATGGCTGTCTCCTGAAAGGCTTTGCCAGAGCCTGATAAAGACAGAGGCAGAAGCTGGCAGCTCATGATTGGACTGAGCTTGGGGGTTCCCAATGGAGAAGTTGGAGAAGGGACTGAAGGAGCTGAGGAGGTTTGCAGCCCCACGGAGGGAGCAACAGTGTCAACAGGCCAGAAACCACCCCCCCAGAGCTCTGAGGGACTGAACCACCAACCAAAGAGTACATGGGGCGACCCATGGCACTGACCACATATGTGGCAGAGGATGGCCTTGTTGGACTTCAGTAGGAGGAGAGGCCTTTGGGCCTGAGGGTGTTCAATGCCCCAGTGTAGGGGAATGCCAGTGTGGGAAGACGGGAGTGGGCAGAGGAGCACCCTCATAGAGACAGGGGAGGGGTAATAGGATAGGTAAGTTCCAAAGGAGAGGCCTGGAGAGGGGAAGACATTTGAAATATAAATAAAGAAAATATCCAATTTAAAAAAAAAAGCAAAAGAGAAGTAGGAAAGCATGATTGATACCCTCCATGGGAAGCAAGCTATGTGGAAAGGAGATGGAAGAGCAAACTTTTGAAGATGTGTATAAAAACCTTCTATCTATTCTATATCAAACTTCTTCCTACAACTCTTTGTCTTGAGCTGTCTCTTGATCAAAGAATCAGAGTAGCAATCTCTGGTATGGCAGAGAATTAACACTTCCATTTGTAGAACTGAGATTAGATGGCCTGAGGTCCAAATAGCAAATTCATCACTTTGAAAGCCGCCCTTACCGTGTGTGCCCCTTTTATGTTTATAGATGAAGAATATAGATCTCCTCCCATGCGTTATTTGTTTATATGGATCAGTTTCATACTTGTGGGGAAGGAAGATGAACTGATACTCTCAAGCACTTGCCTGATTCCTCTTATCATTTTTCATATTATTTAGCAATAGTTATTCAGCACCTTCTTTTATTGTCTCAGGACCCACAAGTTTTAGCTGGCATCAATATCTCTTATGACTATCATATCAGCAGAAAAAAAAAACATCTCCATGGTGGTGGTGAGGTATGTGGAACCCAAGTTAAGTTTATTCCAGAGTCATGGGAAGAAAAATGTGTGTGGCATGAAGGTGGGGGAGCTTTAGTGTCACCTCCCCAATGCACAATTTTAGCATCCCATGCCTCTTGCCCCTCCTTACATCAAAGTCAAACAAAGCAAGTCATTGCATTCTAGCCTGTCCTTTCTCCCTGCTTTATATAAAGCTAGCTACAGATGGCATGCATGGATTGATGCTCCAAAACTCCCCAGTGCCCACTCCCTTCCATCAAGCTGGTTCCTAAATCTGTGGATGTAGCAGACTTCAGAAGAGAAAGCAGTATGATGACACCACATGAGCCTTGGCTCACTCAAGTCCAGGCTGTGCCAGGGCCATGATGCCTGAGTCTCACCGGCTCTCAGGCAGCACTAGGAATGGCATCTGGCTGCCCCATTGCTCACATGAGGGAAGCCCGCTGCTGAAAGCCAAGTTTCTCTCTTTAGTGCACTCTGGGTAGGAGGTACAGAAATCCACAGTAATGTGGGAAGAAAAGAAAGGGAAGAGGAGTACTGGTGTGTTTGGTATGTATATAGGAATCTGGAGGAAGTAACCTAGAGCATTTCCTCCTTTTTAGCTCATTCTCCTGCCTGAATGCAGAATTAAAAAGAATGGGCCAAAGAGAAGTGTAAGAATAAGTGCTTTTGAACTATCTTCCTTACAGTTTTTATATTTGGCATCAGTATTTTTAATACTCCTTTTTCTGTGATCCTAGATTCCATCTCAAGAATTTAATCCTATTCTAAATACTAGATAAAATATTTAATACTTCCTTTTCCTTTCTCCTTCAGCAGTAAAAGTTAATATTGCCAGCCCATTCTCCTCCCCTCTCCTTTGAAGCGAAAACAGATAAACTAAAGATGTTACCAAGATTACCCAACTCAAATGACAGAGTCAAGATTCAAACTCAAGTCTACTGGATTTCCAAGCTTGTATACAGAAGGATCTCAAAATCCCCAACTAGATATCATGACAAGGTGGGAAAAGCATTACTTGAGGCTCCCTACCTCGGAGATATTTACATCTTAATAGACTCTCTCTTTTTTCTAATATATATTTTTATTTTCTATATTCTTTGTTTACAATCCAAAAGCTTTCCTCTTTCCCAGTTTTCCCTTCCCCATATGTCCCATAAGTCCTCTTCTCTCCATCCATTCTCCTATCTTTCCCCCTCCCTTTTCTCTGTCCTGGTACTCCCCTACAATGCTGGATCAAGCCTTTCCAGGATTAGGGTCCTCTTCTTCCTTCTTCATAGGAATCATTTGATAACACAATCACAAAATGCAATCATTGATAAATAGCCTGTCTCTTAACAAGGCTTTGATGAGCAAAGAAATGAATAGCTATTTGGGGCAATGTGATAGATCACAGAGGAAATACATGGAGTCAGGGGTGTCTCAAATAACAATGTCTATTTCAGCCCCATAAAATGAAGCCAGGCTGGTATGAAAGAATACTGGAACACATACTTTTCACTTATTCTGATAGAAACTGTGCTTATTAAGTGTTGTAACCCAGAGAAATTTTGTCTGAACATATATTTTCCAAGTGAAGAAACCACGGAAGTTGGAAGATTATTACTGAACATTCAAACATACACACTCTCACACACACACGCATTCACACACTCAAACTCATTTACACTACACACACTCAAATACATGTACACACATTCAAACACATACACTCATACATACTCACATACAGACTTATACACATTCACACACATTCACACATATCATATGTATATCATACATATACACAATCACAGACAGGGGGTGGGTGAGAGAGAGGAAGGGAGGAAGAGGGAAAGAGAGAGAGAGAAAGAGAGTGGAAGGGGAGGGAGGAGAGAAGGGAGAGGGAGAGAGAGGATGGAGAGAGAAAGAGGGAGAGGAGAGAGGGAGAGGAGAGAGAGGAGAGACAGAAAGAGAGAGAGAGAGAGAGAGAGAGAGAGAGAGAGAGAGAGAGAGAGAGAGAGAGAGAGAGATTGGGATTGGGATTGGGATTGGGAGAGAGTCTTCTCTCATCCTTCAGCCTAGCAAGAAGTTAATCCTACCTGATCTGGGAGAAATAAACATGGTGGCTTTCCAGGGAAACCCCTTGTCTTAATCTGGAGCATTTGACCTTGACATGGTGTAGCTCATTTTATTTTCCAAGACTTCCTAAAGACCCACTAGTAGTTGACTTTTTATATATTTGAAACAACATTAAATAAACAGCACTAGAGTCTTCTAACATATTCCTGTGGGGAAAAACAAAAACAAAAATATGTTCTCAGGCTTGAGTCCTACATGAGTTGTTCAATTAATAAAATGTAGGGATTAATTGGCCCCTTTACCCAGGCCTTCTGTCTTTTGTGGAAGACATCTTCAATTGTAGCCCAAATGAATTTCTGTCCTCTGTCACAGTCCCTTATAGAAAATCCATTACTTCACAACTACCAAACACAAGTTCTAAAGCAAATGCCCTTAGTTACCTTCTCTCAAATCATGCTAAGTGGATAGGATACATGGAAGGAACACATGGTATTAGCCTGCTCCACTGCTGATCCTTGCAGAGGCTACAATGACAGCACCCTGCTCAGGTGCTCCCTCCCTCTGAGCCCTTTCTTTCTCAAAGGCTCCAAATTGGAGGCAAGGCAAGAAGACAATCCTCACTATGAAAGTTTTCCTATATCAAAGTTTCTCTACAATCCCATAAGTATAGCTTCTGTCATGAAAGTTAAGCGGCAGCATAACCAGGTGACATGCCACAGTCCACCCAGGGTCTTCCACCTGCTAATCAGGAGTGGAAAGAAGGGGAGCAGAGAGCTAGTTCCTCATTCCTGAAACAAAACTCAGCACTCCAACCCCTAAGCACAAGCAAAAGTGAAGTGGACCAATGAAGGCATTGCTTACCTAGGAAAGCATTTCTAACCTTTCTTCAGCATTCTGGCTCAGTTAAGAAGTCTTGATTCCCAGCTACATCCATCAGCAAAATTATGTTCTCTAGGACAAAACCTTTTATGTTGACAAGTGGTCTTAGGCATGTTTTGCTTCTAAGAGTGTTTGCACTTAAGGATACTCAAACCAGACACCAGTTACCTTGAGCAAAAGCCATAGCCCATTGTACTGCTCTGTAAACCCTGTACCATTTGTTGCCCTTTCCTCTTTGAGCTCATCCTTTAAAAATATTTGTACCTTTGTTTGCCCTTACTCTGCTCAGCCTAAAATTCCCTACCAATTCATCCTAGGGACTTTTCTCTGGTTTTTCTTTTTGACTAGAATAAAATTTACCTTAGAAGCCAGTGAGATGCAGTAGCAGGTAGGACACTTGCCAGGCAATCTTAACACCCTGAGTTTGCCCTGGAACTCAACTTCATAAAGAGTTGTTTGCCTACCACATAAGTTCTATAACGTGTACACACACACACACTGAAAACAATAGTGATAGCAATAATAATCAATTTAATTAAAAATACTGTCTTAGTAAGGGTTTCTATTCCTGCACAAACATCATGACCAAGAAGCAAGTTGGGGAGAAAAGGGTTTATTGGGCTTACATTTCCACATTGCAGTTCATCACTAAAGGAAGTCAGGACTGGAACTCAAGCAGGTCAGGAAGCAGGAGCTGATGCAGAAGCCATGGAGGGATGTTTCTTACTGGCTTGCTTCCCCTGGCTTGCTCAGCCTGCTCTCTTATAGAACCCAAGGGCACCAGCCCAAAGGTGGAACCACCCACAAGGGGTCCTCCCCACCTGATCACTAACTGAGAAAATGCCCCACAACTGGATCTCATGGAGGCACCTCTACAACTGAAACACCTTTCTCTGTGATAACTCCAGCCTGTGTCAAGTTGACACAGGAAACTAGCCAGTACAATTGACCCCTTGTCAACTTGACACACAAACACATCACGATTAAGCCTCAACCCTTACTTTCTTATTTATCCCCAAGATCTAAATTACTTTAAAAGTCCCACAGTCTTTACATATTAAAAGTTCAATCACCTTAAAATGTCCAATATCTTTAAATTTCAAAGTCTTTTAAAAGTTCAATCTTTTAACTGCAGGCTCCACTAAAATACTTTCTTCCTTCAAGAGGGAAACATATCAGGGCACAGTCACAACCAAAAGCAAAACTCAAACTCCAAATGTCCAATGTCTGGGATCCAACTCACGATCTTCTGGGCTCCTCCAAGGGCTTGGGGTCACTTCTTCAGTCCTGCCCTTTGTAGCACACAGCTTGTCTTCTAGGCTCCAGCTTCCTGTACTCCACTGCTGCTGCTGTTCTTGGTGGTCATCACATGGTACTGGCATGGTACTCCAAAACGCTGCTATCTTCCACTGTAATAAGGCTTCACCAATAGCCTCTCATAGGCTCACATCAGGGTGTCAAGCCTCTGCTCCTATGCATGACACCTTCAAGTCCTGGGCCATCAATTGCAACTGAGGCTGCACCTTCACCAATGGCCTTCTGTGGCCTCTCACTGTGCCAAGAGCCTCAGCTGCTCTTCATGACCCCTTCATGCCTTCAAAACCAGTACCATCTGGGTGACTCTTATACAGTACCAAGTCCAGCCACAGCACAAAATACAACTGTGGCTATCTCTGGAACACACACTCTGTGCTCTCAGAAAACACTTCCAAGAAGATTTCATCTCAGTGATGCTGGTCTCTTCTTAATCACTGCTAATTTCTTAGCTCCAGCTAACCAGCATCAATAGTCCCAGTAACACAAAGGTTTGCTTTAGTGGTTCTGGTATCTTGTTACTCACAGCTGATTCTTCAGCCCCAGCTAACCAAAACCACAGAATCTTCACAATCAAAACATGGCCACTTTAAGAGTCTTTAATCTTCCCTCTGAAATTTCACAAGCCAGGCCTCCACCTTCTGCACTGTTCATAACATTGTCTTCCAAGCTCCTACAGAACTTTCCACAGCTTTTCTAGCTCAAAGTTCCAAAGTCCTTCCACAATCCTCCCCAAAACATGGTCAAGTTGTCACAGGAATACCCCACTACGCTGGTACCAATTTGTCTTAATCGGGGTTTCTATTCCTGCACAAACATCATGACCAAGAAGCAAGTTGGGGAGGAAATGGTTTATTGGGCTTACACTTCCACGTTGCAGTTCATCACTAAAGGAAGTCAGGACTGGAACTCAAGCAGGTCAGGAAGCAGAAGGTGATGCAGAGGCCATGGAGGGATGTTTCTTACTGGCTTGCTTCCCCTGGCTTGCTTAGCCTGCTCTCTTATAGAACCCAAGGGCACCAGCCCAAAGGTGGTACCACCCACAAGGGGCCCTCCCCACCTGATCACTAACTGAGAAAATGCCCCACAACTGGATCTCATGGAGGCACCTCCACAACTGAAACTCCTTTCTCTGTGATAACTCCAGCCTGTGTCAAGTTGACACACGAAACTAGCCAGTACAAATACTTTCTCAGAAATCTACTTCACTATATTAAGTCTTTGTTCATCTATTACATTTCAAGGATCTTGCCTCTTCCCTACACATTCTGGGAAAGGTGCAACCTGTCTTCCTGCCCTTTTCCAGATACTCTTTCCTCCTGTGCTTCTTTTTCTGCAGCACTTGTCAATTTACCGCATATTGCCTAGTTCCTTGTTGTATTTACCATTTGTTTTTCATCTTAACACCCTGAAAGAGTGAAGTCAAAGAGAACAGAGATCTTTGGGTTTTCCCCATTAATCCATTCCAGGAGTCTTAGGTAATACCTAAGTGAGGGTTAGGTAACAGGCACTTGGGAAATATCAGCTGTTAGAACACCAAGTGAAAGGAACCCATACTCATGATGGAGGAGTTCCTCAAAATTGTATGTTCTCCCAGACACACAGATCTGGTTCTGTGCTTCCTGCATCCCTCCCAGTTTAGATCCTTGACCCTCTTTGGTCCATTTTCCTCTGTCCAGTTCACACTCTGTAGCAACACTGAGAGCCTCTGGCCTCTCACTGAGGTCTACCATTCCTTGGTTTGTATCTCGTAGACAAATCAGTCTTCCCTTCCCTCTCTTGTCTCCTGAGGCTGGATATCACCTGGATCTGCCTGAATAATAGACTCTTCTGCCACATCACAACCTTCTTGGGGACACTGTTTGACTCACAGAAGACCTTCTAGGAGAATATGGACCTTAGGAAGAGGTAAAGCCCCTGAATGCATCTGAATGCATTTAAATCAATAACAGCAAGCTCTCCATTCCATCAGGAAACAAGTTTAATAAAGACCATGATGCATAATTATGCCTCCCTTTGTTCTGAATGTCAGAACTAACCTTGAATTTTCTCATCATCATGACAAGAGAAAAACAATGTAAAAACCAGAAGCCACAATGATGACAAACTGTGCCTACCATACACATGTGTTTTACAGAAAAACTCTACTGATCTAAATTTTTCTGACAGGAAAAAACAAAAATCAAATGATCTTTTACTTTTCAACAGCTATTCAATCTCAAAGCTGGGCAGTCATTCTTTTAAACTGTCAGTAGCCATCCTACCAAGTTTATAACATGTGATTTTCAGACCATAATGAATTGTTGAACACCTGCCAGATTATTATACCTGTGAAACTTCAGCATCAGTGAAGCCCTGTGTGCTTCCCACCAATCCCCACCATGTAGAACTTCAACATCTTGATCTGTTCTCAACCATTTCATCCCATGGTATATAGACAATGCTCGACATGAGTATCACTTGCACACTCAAAAGTGAGTTTATATGTGTAACCTGACTTTATCCCATAGCTACATAAAGAGGGGGGTTACTATCCACATTTTAAGTAGACCCTGAACATATAAGGGGATGTGAAAACATAGCTTGTACATGATGAGTCAAGTTCGAACGCAGGCCCTAGATTCTCAAATAGCTGACTCTTTCTTGCATTTAACTTGTCACTCAGTGCCCAGTGCTCTTCAGTCACAGCTAAACACTTCTGTGGATGAGATACTGTCTTTCTGTCAGCATGCTTCTCCTCATCCTAAGGCATTCCATCTAAGGACATGCATCACAGCTGGTTGAGACTGATAACGGCAGACATTTTCTTCAGTCTCCTCCCTCTTCTGTGTTATTTATTCATATTTTGCCCATTTCTTGTCACATTATGGCACAGTTGCTTGCTTATGTATCTCACTCCTCTCAGTGGCTTCAGGGTGAGAGCTGACCCTTCTTCAGTTCCATTGCCCCAGAATTTATCACAGCACTAGATGTGGAAGTTTCCACTAACATTTAATAACATTTAATAACAATGGTACCATGAGAAGTAAGGACATCTCTCAGAGTTCACATTGTGAACACTTGTCCAATCATGATCTCACAAACCCCCTAGGCTCATTAACAGAGGCCTGTCATGCAATAACAAAGTAAACTCCTCACTTAATAATCTGAAGTCTTGTGAACCCCAAAGCAATGATGTTTTATGTGTCTTTAAGGAAACTCAACATAGAGAGGAAAAAATTATTATGCTGAGAAGGAGAAGACAGATATATGAAGAGAAAGCTATAAAAAAAGCAGGAAGAAGACAGAGAATCAGGGGGCATCTTCAGCTACACTGCTTACTGTGATAGTTCTGAGAACTCTGTGTGCTAAGAGGAATGGACTCTAAATCCTTAAGGGGAGAACAGCAGCAGAGCAGCCAGTTGGCCACTCTGTTCAGTCAATATGTCCTCACTACATAAAATAACCCATGTTTCCTGAACAGTAGACTAATGATAGTTGGTTCTGACTCATAAATCTACACTTATAATCTCACATCCAACAGCTTGAACACACACACACACACACATACCTAAAAACAATCTCAAATGCCTATCTTAAGAATGTGAGTTGACTCTCAGCTGTCTGTGCAAAACTGTTACATTCAAGTAGTGCTTCATGTCCTTTGTACTCAAAGAAGTACTCTGAGGACACAGACATAATTTAAATTTATGTATCTCCTGCCTTCATGGAGTACTCACTCTTAAGTAGACACAACAAACCTTCCCAGTTGTTAGGAGTCATACAACTTCTGTAGTAGAGACTGTGTGTCTTAATTACTGTTCTATTGCTGTAAAGACACCAAGCAACTTATAAAAGAAAGCATTAATTGGGAGCTTGCTTACAGTTTCAGAGGGTTAGTCCATACTCGTTATGACAGGAAGCATGGGATTAGGCAGGTAGGCAAACATGACACTAGAGGAATAGCTGACACCTAAAATTCTGATTCAAAGACAGCAAGTAGAAAGAAAGAAAGCCTGAGTATTAGTATGGGCTTTTTAACTATTGAAAAAGTCACCCCAGTAAGCCACCTCCTCTAACTATTCTATACTTCTGAATCCTTCCCAAACAATTACACCAAATGGGAAACAAATATTTAAATATATTAGCCTATGGTGGGTGGGGGGACATTCTCATCAAAACCACCCCATTGTGGGATTAAGAAAAAAAAGAAAGAAAGAAAGACCTATCCAGTATCATATCACCATGTGGTGATTATGTCCTAACATGGATTTGGAGGCATCAGAACAACTTTGGACCGGCTCTGTGGATATCTAGGGCACTGTCACGATCCTTAACTCTTGAGAAGAGCTATTACAGTCTTTCAACAACTATAAGTCAACAAGAAAGGAAAAATCAGACTGGATCTACGGTATAACTCTGTTAGAATTTGGAGCAATACTAATCCCCTATAACAAGGCACGGACAGAAATCACTTCATCAGCAGTCCAATTGACCCATGATGCTGAATGAAGCTTATCCACTGAATGTACTGAAATCGTCCATACCACCTATTCCCTCAGCAGTTTACTTTTTATTTTTTATTATTTGCTTTTAAACTTAATTTCCAGTGGTAGTTCTTCCCTGCAACCAGTCTTAGTATCATCCCTATACCTAAGAATTTCAATACAGGCCCATAACCCCTAATGAAATAGAAGCAGTCATCAATAGTCTCCCAACCAAAAAAAAAAGCCCAGGACCAGATGGGTTTAGTGCAGAGTTCTGTCAGACCTTCAAAGAAGACCTAATACCAATACTCTACAAACTATTCCACATAATAGAAACAGAAGGAACACTACCCAATTCATTCTATGAAGCCACAATTACTCTGATGTGTAAACCACACTAAGACCCTACAAAGAGGAACTTCAAACCAATTTCCCTTATGAACGCAAAAATATTCAATAAAATTCTTGCAAACTGAATCTAAGAACACATCAAAATGATCATCTATCATGATCAAGTGGGCTTCATCCCAGGGATGCAGGGATGGTTCAATATAAGGAAATCCATCAATGTGAGCCACTACATAAACAAGCTCAAAGAAAAAAACTACATGATCATTTCATTAGATGCTGAGAAAGCATTTGACAAAATCCAATACCCCTTTGTGATAAAAGTCTTAGAAAGATGAGGAATTCAATGTCCATACCTAAACATAATAAAAGCAATATACAGCAAACCAGTAACCAACATAAAACTAAATGGAGAGAAACTTGAAGCAATCCCACCGAAATCAGGGTCGAGACAAGACTAACCACTCTTTCCATACCTATGCAATATAGAATTCAAATTCCTAGCCAGAGCAATTAGACAATGAAAAGAAGTCAAAGAGATACAAATTGGAAAGGAAGAAGTCAAAATATCATTATTTGCAAATGATAATATACTTAAGTGATCCCCAAAATTCCACCAGAGAACTCGTAAACCTGATAAACAACTTCAGCAAAGTGGCTGGATATAAAATTAAGTCAAACAAATCAATGGTCTTCCTCTACTCAAAGAATAAACAGATTGAGAAAGAAATTAGAGAAACAACTCCCTTCACAATAGTCACAAATAATATAAATACCTTGGTGTGACTCTAACTAAACAAGTGAAAGATCTGTATGACAAGAACTTCAAGTCTCTGAAGAAAGAAATCAAAGAAGATCTCAGAAAATTTCCTGAACAGAATACCAATAGCTTATGCTCTAAGATCAAGAATCAACAAATGGAACTTTATAAGATTGCAAGGCAAAGGACACTGTCAATAAGACAAAATGACAACCAACAGCTTGGGAAAAAATCTTTACCGATCCTACATCTGATAGAGAACTAATATCCAATATATACCAAGAACACAAGAAGTTAGACTCCAGAGAACCAATTAACCCTATTAAAATTGGGGTACAAAGCTAAATAAAGAATTCTCAACTGAGGAATGCTGAATGATTGAGAAGCACCTAAAGAAATGTTCAACATCCTTAGTCATCAGGGAACTGCAAATCAAAAACACTTTGAGATTCCACCTCACACCAGTCAGAATGGCTAAGATCAAAGACTGAGGTGACTGCAGATGGTAGGGAGGATGTGGAGAAAGAGGAATACTCTTCCATTACTGATGGAATTGCAAGCTGCTAAAACCACTCTGGAAACCAGTTTGGTGGTACATCAGGAAATTAGACATAGTCTTGGGCATATACCAGAAGATGCTCCAACATGTAATAAGGACACATGCTCCACAATTTTCATAGCAGCCTTATTTATAATAGCCAAAAGCTGGAAAGAACACAAATGTTCCTCAACAGAGGAATGGATACAGAAAATGTGGTACATTTATACAATGGAGTATACTCAGCTATTAAAAACAGTGACTCCATGAAATTCTCAAACAAATGGATGGAACTAGAAAATATCATCTTTAGTGAGGTAACCCAATCAGAAAAGAACATACATGGCATGTACTCCCTGATAAGTAGATATTAACCCAGAAGCTTGGAATACCCAAGATATAATTCACAGACCACATTAAGCTTAAGAAGGAAGGCCAAAGTGTAGATATTTTGGTCCTTCTTAGATAGTGTATAAAATCCCCATGGGAGAAAATACATAGACAAAGTGTGGAGCAGAGACTGAAGGAAAGACCATCCAGAAACTGCCCCACCTGGAGATCCATTCCATATACAGTTACCAAACCCAGACACTATTGTAGATGCCAACAAGTGCTTGCTGACAGGAGCCTGATATAGCTGTTTCCAGAGATGCCCTGCCAGTGCCTGACAAATACAGAGGGGGATACTCTCAGTCAACCATTGAATTGTACAGGATTCCCAACGGAGGAGCTAGAGAGAGGACCCAAAGAGCTGAAGTGGTTTACAGCTCCATAGGAGGAACAATATGAACTAACCAGTACTCCCAGAGCTCCCAGGAACTTAACCACCAACCAAACAGTACACAATGAGTGACCCATGGCTCCATCCACATGGGTAGCAGAAGATGACCTGCTTGTACATCAATGAGAGGAGAGGCCCTTGGACCCATGAAGGCTCATTGCCCCAGGGTAGGGGAAGGCCAAGTCAGAGAAGTGGGAGTGGTTGGGTTAGTAAGTAGGGGGAGGGGTGGGATGGGGGTTTTTGGAGGGGGAACGAGGAAAGGGGATAGAATTTGAAATGTATATAAAGAAACTATCTAATAAAAAATAAAAGAAAAATAAAAAAAGATTTACCACACAATGTAAGTTAGGGCAAGAGAAAATGGAACAAGAGACAACATCCCAGGGAAACAGATGTAGTCAAAATTCGAATGAGAAACACTACTCACTGTTTAAGCAAAGAGCAACCACAAAAAGACATGGGAGGCAGCAATGTCAAGGGATCTGGGGAAATAACATATGGAGCTGTGAATGCCACAGACAAGTATACAATGTGGTCCACATGTGTCTTTCATCTTGGGGTGTTATCATTGTAGAATAGATACTGTTCATTTTATTATGGAAAGGTAGGAAAGGCCATGGCCTTTACTGTCTACACTCTCTAAGAATGCCTGGAATGTGGAGTATATGTAGAGACTTCTGAGGGCCTTCTAAGCCAAGTACACACTAGACACAGCACTGATGGGTGAGACTCAGATAAGCATTGATATACTGTCTCAGCACTCAGCCTGAAAATCAGCCAAGGTCCACAGAGTATCTTCTCTTGTTTAACAGCACTAGGACTTCTCAATGTTCAACCCTATCAGACAAGCTCTATTCTTCTCTCTCCATACATTTTATCTTCCTAGGAGTTTCCTGAGGATAAATGTCATCTTTTGTAGAAGAATACCAATTTTCTAATCATGATATGGTTAAACCATGAGGACTGTTTTCATCAACCAAGTTTACTCCCTTCTTAAACCCAGCAAACATATTTGTTAGCTTGTTGAGGGTCACTGGTGACTTATCTTTGGTACTTTAGGATATTTGAGTAAAATAAAGTTAAAACCAATAGTTTTAACTTTATAGCTTTTAAACTCTTATAACTTTAAAGTTATAAAACTCAACAGTGATGCCTTCAACTTCACTCTTGGGGGAAGAAAGAAGTATATCTTGTATGTCCTACTTATTTAAAATTAAATCATCCCTACCCTGAAACTTCCATGTTACCAGGCTCCATTGACAATGGAATAGAAACCAGAAAGTCACTAGTAAGTAAGGCCTTGCTTGTCTAGATCCTGAGTACTGAGAATGAAGACTGTTTCCATGACAAAATAATTTGATAATTGCATTGAACATATTTTCATAAATACAAAAATGTGACAAGTACTTTGGGAGACATAAGAAAAAAGACATTTAAACAGAGACCATTACCGAAACATCTTTGGCATGTGGACCTGCACACAATGCCCCTTCTAAAGAAAAATGCAGAACATACACTTGTGATAAACAAAGATCACTAATTACAACCATTACTTAACTACAGGACCATGCAAGAAGGATGTGTCAGCATCCTAGCTGAGCCCTTGGGTGACCTCACTGCTAAGCTACTGTTTTTCAGGTTTCAAATCCAGTAGTCAGGAACAGACTGAGAGACTGATGACTTTGAGGAAAGAATTAAACACTGTCTTCCTAGGGAGCTGATCATTCATACAGTTTAGACTAGAATAGAGTGTCAGCTTTCTACGCTACCTAAGAATTGTTTTCTTCTCATCTGAAAAATGTACATTGGGTATCCCGACATGCATTGCATCATACCCCACACACACACACACATACATTTCTATTCTAACCTCTGTGTATCTCTTTGTCTACCTCTGTTTCAGATACAGTTACTTAGATCACAGCCTCTCTTTGTGGGTGTCCTCCGACACTTTGTCTCTGTGTCTCTGTTTCTCTCTATGACTCTGTCTTTGGTATACTTCTGTCACAGCCTTCCTCTTTCACGCATACATACATACATACTTCTGTCACAACCTTTGTCCCTGCCAATCTGTGTGTCTCTCTGTCTATCTCACACATTCAAATACACAATTCCTTCACAGCCTCTGTGTATGTTTCTATCTCTGTGTTGGTCTCTGTGTGTTTCCCTTTCTCTGTTCTCTCTGCCTGCCCCTCCTCCCCTCCCTCTCTCCCTGTCTCTGTGTCCCACCCCCTACCAACACTCGCTCTTGAACATGTGACAGGGATATAGAAACTCCATTTGGTGGCAGCTCCTGGGAGGGCTGAAAATGAAGCCAAATTTGCATAGGATGCCAGACAAGCCCTCCGGCCCCTGAAACTTCACACCTGTCTCCTGCCAGTACCCAAAATGCCATCTGTTTCTCTGGGAAAGCCAGACACAAGGCCCCTTTAAATGGCTTTGGTAGATGATGAGAAATCCTGGCACAGGGAGCCTTAATTGCTCAAAAAGAACTCCATAGTATGTAATACACAGTTTCAGGCAAATCTGAAGAAAAAGCCTTGGCAGGGTCTTTTTACAAACTTCTGGGTAATGATTAAGGCCTGCAAAAGTGAAGCCGTTTAAGGACTCAGTCTAGTTCTAAATTATTCCCATTTCCAATAACTCTCAAAATGAAGAGTTCTATGTGGCAGTAAGATCCACAAAGGAGTGGGTGTGTTGGGGGGTGAGACAACAGGGTTCTATTTCTTCATCTACTCCACTCTGAATTTGAGATGCTCTTCTGAAAAACTTTCTACCTCTTCACATAAACAATTTTACTCTTTAAAGATACTTTAAAAGGTAATTCTAGATCCAGTTGATATGTTTAAATGGAATAAATCTCCTCCCCAGGGCTTTCTCAGCAAAGTCTGAGCAGAAACATCACTGTAGAGCCATCCAGGGTAACAGTGATCGAGTTTCGGGTGGTATGGTAGTTACCCTCATAAAGTACCAAACAAAACTGTTTCCACTGCTACATGCTTCCAGTGGTTAAATCATCTCTGTTGAGAACTACTGAAAACTAAATATAATTTGAATCCTTATCAGTCCCATAGGTGTGTGGGTAGTATTGAGGGTTCTGGGAGGACAGCATCCCGTCAGACTCTCCACTGCTTAGGAGACACGGGCTAAGTCCACAGCTGACTGCATGGAGCACTCTGGTCACTCCAGCATACAGCTGGACCTGGTCCAAAACTGAGAGTGAATGAGAAACTGGCAATCCCTGTCTCCCTGTCCAGACTTGGGCTCCCTGTGCTAATGGCTGTCTTTGATGGTAGCCAGGGTAAGAGAAAGATCTCCAGAAACTAATAAAATAAATGACTAAATAAATGGAAACTCTTGTCTAAAGAATTCAAAGATAAGATAAATCATTTTGACTCCACTGTCCTGCTCAGCCAGAACACACTTTATCTTGAGAAAATATTCATCTGCTAGACAAACATTAAGTATTTCTTCTTTTTCTTAGTATTTCTTTCTTCTTCCCCCTCCTCCTCATCCCCCCTCCTCCTCCCCTTTCTTCCTCCTCCTCCTCCTATTCCTTTCTTCACAGAGGTGGGTTGGTTCCCAGCTCACTGGAATAAAAGCTTCATTAGCTCAGGGCATGTAAGGCTCGTGGAGTTGGCTTGAGTTCAGGGCCAGCAAAATGATAAAGAAATCTGACACTCATTCTTCATGTAATTAGAATTGGTAAAATAAACTGCATACATTTCATTAGAGAGTGGAACTATCAGGCCCAGGACAGTTTGGGAACCCCCCTCATAATACCAATCTTTTATCTCAAATTAACCCCCAGCTGATAAAAGAAGCTTCCTGTGGAGTCACTAGGGGAGCATTCCTCTATTCCACTCCCAGGCCTTCATGTTTGTGAGTCTCTGAGCCCCAGCTGGCTCATGTTATTAACACTGCTCTTCTTACACAGGGCACATGTGCTCCAAGTCCCCCAGGATTCCTTCTTGAGATGCCCCATCCTCCCTAAACATGAATGCAGGCACCCACACTCAGTGCGCAGGTCATGTTTTCCATACTGGGAGATGAA
The DNA here is from genome assembly GCF_947179515.1 of Apodemus sylvaticus. Lineage (NCBI taxonomy): Eukaryota > Metazoa > Chordata > Mammalia > Rodentia > Muridae > Apodemus > Apodemus sylvaticus. The sequence goes on from NC_067483.1 coordinate 102,269,614, forward strand.
CTACATGGAGGAATCCACATTTCCAGCCAGCAATGTGACAAGCAACAACATACATTAGATGGCTGATTGGAACTCATTAGAATAATCTATGATCAGGAAATAAGATCTCTTTTGAAACAAAGTAGATGCCTTCTAAATTTAAATTATGGGTTTTAACTATATTAATCCTCCTAACATCTTAGCCAAACACAAGTCTGTAAGACTCCATTCTCTACCCTTTGATCTCTTGATCCTTTATCTCCTGTGTCAATGATAGTAGTGTTTGGGTGTGCATAAGTGTCTTTTCTTGGCCATCTGTCCCCATGGAAGGTTTCCAGAGATCTTCCACAGTATTGAACAGTGGTCACAGAGATTAGGCAGAGATATTTTGGAGTTTGACAGGGGTCTGCTCATGCCTGTACTGTCATTTTCTATTAACTCAGCCATTAAGCATCTATGGTATACTTTCCTTCAAGCTTGCTGGAGAGTCTCTGGGCATCTCCTTTCCTTTCTTGCTGTTTGCACACCCTTCTCCCTCCCTCTCCTCACCCTTCTATACTCTGTGTTCAGTCCCCCTTCTGGCTTCTTCAATTTCAATGCGTTTATTGGCATGACAAATGTTGCCAAAGCCAATAGCACTGAGCCTCTGTGTCTGGGGATAGATTTCACAGTGGAAAGGGGTGGCTGGGGCCTCAGACCACATTCCCACTGAGGGCTTCTATCTCTGTCTGAAGTGGTGGCAGGCTGCCAGGAACCTTGCTCACTTGGATTTCCAGCCTCAGCTGACTCACCAGCTCTGCCTCTAGACAGAGAGAACACTCTAAGGACTGCAGCAGTGGGTACTGAAGCCTGGCAACTAAGAAAGAAGAGAACTTGGGCTTCTGAGTAGCTTCTTATCAACTTCACTGCTACAATTCCAGTTCCTGAAGTGGCAAATTCATAAGCCAGGGTATCGCTATCCATGGTGACAAAGAGAGTGATTCTCATTCCAGACATTCACACCAGATTTGGAAGCTCTTTAAGAGGTCTCTTAAATACACATGTCTTATTGCACAGAGATACTATATGCACATACAAGCATGCATGAGTTTACACACACATACACACACACCTGAGACATATATACTCATGGACACATATGTGCGCACGTGAACATGCATTCACTCACACCCCCATACACACATGTGCACATGCACACCCCTTATAAGCATGGCAGACTTCTCCCCTACAGGGTATGTTAGCTGATGGAAATTTCTATTGTCACAGCAAGAGACTAGTTTTTCCCCCAGCTGCCCCAAGATTGATCTGGTCCACAGGGTGTCCCAGATCATTGCATTCGTAATTTCATTCTGCTTATGATCTATTTCTTATACGATCAATATGATAAATGTGCTAGAGTGCAAAGTGGGTTATAGACAACAGTGGCGAAGTGAGGCAGAGAGAAAGCTTGGGACTGCTGTGCTGTGTGTCTCATGAAGCAGAAAAGCAATTCGGCCAGACTAGAAGCTGCAGACAAGGTAGTAGATCCTGGGTGACAGATGCAAAGTATGTGACCTCATTTCCCTCAACAAGGGTTTATGTTCCTTCTCTGTGTCTCCATCCCATCTTTAACCATGAGCTCACACTTTGCATGGGTAAATGGCAAGCCTTTTTTTCTATTTCAGTGTGCCTTTAAATACCACTATTTCTAAAGCAAAAATATAAGAGGGACCAGGTACTAAAACAGTGGAGAAACACAGAGGAACAAGACAGGGCACAATGAATGTGTACACCCATTACGTTCCCAGGTAGGTAACAATCAGACTTACTGTCTCTGCTATTATTTTGTGCCAGGGTCTGTTATTCCCCACATGTGCCTGTGTGTCTCTGTGTCCTTGAGCCAGCCATTGAATTCCCTGCATCAAGGTTTTATCATCTGTAAAAGGGATCAATTATATTGCTGTGGCAGTGACTGCTGCTGCTGGGAAGTGGTTTTGTAAAAATGGAATAATGTAAACAACTAAAAGCATACAGTATGGTGGAAGTGTACAGAACTGGCAAAGGCTGTGAAGCCTCCAAACAGATAAAACAAATTCTCTGCCCTCAGAAACGTTACAGATGGATTGGTAAGATGATCAGAAGCTGTAAGAGGAGCCTTAGGACAAGTTAAGAGAGCTAATCCATGAGTCGGAAGTACTGCAACTTTGGCTTTCCTGCCCCCATGCTGCATAAATTAAATAAATTCCTTCCACACTTTTGGACCTCAGTTTCTCCATTGATCATAAGGCAACTGGGTGATTAAGGAATACTGTGAGACATTGTATGCATACAGATGTTGCAGACTGATCTCAACTTAAGAAGGATACAAATAAAACTGGCTTTCAGGCAGGGAGGACATGTTGTGGCAGAATAGAAAGGCAGGGTGTTGCATATGTGAAAATTGACCCCACCAAGTGCCCCAGAACAGAGAGTGAGAGTTCCAGTCAAGCGTGTTCAAACAGGCTCAGTGGTAGGGAGAGGAGACTGGGAAGGAGGACAATGAAGAGGCCTGGAGGATGCTTTAGCTTAGAGCCCTTGTCCAAGATGAGAGAAGGTGGACAGTTATGGACAGTGACAAGGGCTGGGCAGATACTCACATTTAAGTTTCAGGAGTCGTGTGTACTTCTCCATCTGTCTCTATTTACATCCTGACCACTGTAACCTTCTGGAAGCTTCTGGGAAGAGAGTCCTGTCATGTTAAGTTTATTGTTACTGGTCTCTGCTTAGGAAATTAACTTTGAAGTTTCTCAATCTAAGCAATGTTTTATCCATCCCACTACTTTCCCTACTACCACAGAAAGCAAACTACAAAGTTGAGACTGTCTATCATAGAAGGATGGATTCTAGCAATTTTTTCTGGAGATGGCCTGGCTCCCAGGTGTCTTATTGACTGTGGAAAAAGAGAAGATAGACAGGTCCTTCCATTTTCTCAGCTGTGAGATCTCTGTAGGAATAACTACCAAGAACAGGGTAGGAGTCACAATCTCAACCATTCGCAGCCCATGAAGAAGCCATCAGTACAACTCATCAGGAAAATAAACACCAGAAAAGAACAAGAAAGTATGCTTGAGGCGTGGCGGATCAGGTTTGTAAAGAGAGCATCTTAGATGCTAACCAGAGAGTCATTTTCTCATTTAATTAATGTTTTCACTCACTATAAAAAGGAGTCCCAAGGCATTCAAGCATTGCCTCTCTTTCCCTGTAGTTGAGAGGACTAAGAATTATTAAGGGTCACATGAGTGGTGATTAGAATAGTCATGGGTACAGGCCAAGTATGGATGATTTTAAACTGTCTTGAGATGGGAATGGAAGTAGAAAGGCAGCAAGGTACAGCTGTCAAGAAAGGTACAGCCATCAGGGTATTAAAATAAATAAGCATTTAAAAATGAGAACTGCCTAGATTAGTCCATGATTTCTCACTTCATCTCTACCCAAATCTTAAAGAATGTGTGAAGTTCAGAAAGAATACCAAGTAGTGTCAGAGACACTTACATACATTGATCTTCCTGAGGTGAGTGGACCAGGTGGAGAGCACCAGCTGGCTTATTAGAGCAGAGCATCACCAATAAAGGAAAAACACCTTTATGAGTTTTTAGTCCAAAAATGGAATATGTTCACTCTATCCCCCCAGTTCCTCCCTGCCCCCACAATTCCTCCCCATACCCCACAGTTTTTCCCCATCCCTACAGTTCCTCCTTAGCCTCCCTCAAGTTGCACCCCATCTTCCTCCTTCCTAGTCATTTTGTATTGACTTCTTACATTTCTCTGAGTTCTCAATCTTGAAGACATTTCTTCTTTGCCAGAAGTTGAGCTGCTCTTCTTTTGTGGGCCATGAATTCAAATCACATAGGAGGCAAGACCCTGTTTCTGAGGCATTTATGGACTCCTGGTAGCATTTTGGCTGGCACTACTTGCCTGTGACTTGTGTTTATATGTATGTGTGTATATGTGTGTGTACATATGTATATTTTATGGTGTCATTTGCCTGTGACTCATGTATATAGTTAACATGTGTGTGTGTGTGTGTGTGTGTGTGTGTGTGTGTGTGGTGTCCAAAGGTCAACTTCTTTTTGTTCCTCGGGAATTAACAATTTAATTTTTTTGACACAAGATTAGGCTGGCTACTCAACAAGCCCCAGGGATTTTCTTATCTCTGCCTCACCAGTGCTGAAATGACAAGTGCAAGCCACTATGCTTGTGGGTTCTAGAGACTGAACTCAAGTCCTCATGCTTGCACAACAAACACTTTATCAGCTAAGATATTCCCCATCCCTTACTGAAATTCTTATCAATTCTCCCAATGTCTTAGTCACTTTTCCCTTCAGCATATTCTTACTATTTCCAAAATAAGCCAAACACCAAAAATCCATGGGAATTTTCCAGTGGGAAAATTTCCAAAATCACCGAAGACTTAAATTACCATCTTATAATTGGAAAAGTCCACCAAATAGCAGAGAAATGATCTCTCATTTTCTGTGGCTTGCCAATCGAAACACCGTCTGCCTCTAATGCAAAACTGTCACAGGCTGTTCCCAGTGAGCTCAGCCCCATAATCAGAAGCAGTCCTGCCTTGCCTTTGGGCTTTGGTATTTTCATCATTGATCTACTAGAGCCAAGACATTCATTTTGCCAAGGAAAACTTTCCTTTGAAACTTCCATCTTATCCAAACAGAGAATTGGAGTTGACTCTTGGCAGTTCCAAAGATGGTTCTGAGTTATGTTAAAACAATACTTATTTTATCAGCCAGCCCTGCACTTGTCCCAAATTTGAAAAAGGTAGCTATGCACACAAGCCCATTTTTCTATACATAAGTGGTTGCAGAGGTTTGAATAGGAATGCCTCGCGCCCCCACCCCCCATAGAACTCATATATTTAAATGTGTGATGATCAAGGAATGGCTCTACATGACAGGGATTAGAGGTGTGGTCTTTTTGGAGGAAGTATGGCCAGGTTTGTCACTGGGGGGGTTGGGATTTCAAAAGCCCAAGCCAGGCCAAGTGCCTCTCTCTTCCTGCTGTCTGGGGATCCAGATGCGGAACTCCCAGACACTCGCCAGCACGTGTCTGCCTGCATGTTGCCATGCTCCCAGCCATGAGGATAATGGACTAAGTCTCTGAAACTGTAAGTAAGCTTCAATTGAATACTTTTATTTCTTTAAACAAAAGTCTCTGTGGTCATGATGTTTCTTCACAGCAACAGAACACTGACGCAGACACTGGTCAAGGCAATATACCTGCTACAACTACAAAACCAGCTACATTACCCTAAGAGCTGCCTATCCTGCTCCTCAAAATGTGATCTCAAAGTCTCCCCAGAAATGTGTGGACAACAAAAACAGGAAGATGGTAGCATGAAGGGAAAGGCTGCCTGCAAGAATTTTATTTTCATTCTATAAGGAACTCGTGTTACAAAATTGGTAGGATTTCAATTGAGAGATGACTTGGTGCAGCTTTAAAAATATAAGCTGTTAAAAAGCAAGGTGTCTTTGCATACTGTCTACTTCCTGGTGAGTGGGGTGGGTCATCATGAAGAAAGCCACAACATGAACATTCCTGAACTAATCTGACCTGATGGGGGAGGAGAATGGAGTGTTTGCTACAGGCGGTCAGGGGAGAAGCTGGTAAGAGTGAAGAGGCCCTCTGCTGAGAGAGTCTAAGTGCTATGGCTCACTCAGTCCTACATACCTTAAATACCATTCCTGTGCTGCCTCATCTCTGGCTGCCGATGTCTTTCCTCAAGGGAAGCACTGTTACCTAAACCTTTCAGAACAACCACTTTGTTGGAAAAAAACCAACTTTTGTGAACTACAGACTCTTCATTAGACACAATCTTAAAGCCTGTCTCATGCACGAAAGCCTGCATAATAGCATAGTAGCCTGCCACCAGTGGCAAGGTAGTTGCTACTCACTGCATGGCTGGGGATGTTGGACTGCACCGGGTCAGATGTCCCAAGAGGTAACATCAGACACCAAAGCATACTAGCCAGCTTCGACAGTTTAGAGAAAAGGAGTTAAAGTAAAGATCTTGGGCCCAGACTGCCTAGAGTTAGGCTCTTAGGCTTAGATCCTAGTTCGCCAATGTCCTTAGATGACCTTGGGAAAGTGACTTGACCCTTCCCTCTGTACTTCAATACTTCTGTAAAACAGCAATAATGAAAATACCTGGCTCATTCTGTTCCAGTAAAACTAAAATGAAGTTCTTGTCATATAGGTCTTTCACTTGTTTGGTTAGAGTCACCCCAAGATACTTTATGTTGTTTGTAGCTATTATGAAGGGGGTCATTTCCCTAATTTCTTTCTCAGTCTGCTTATCCTTTGAATATATAAAGGCTACTGATTTGCTTGCATTAATTTTGTAGCCAGCCACTTTGCTGAAGTTGTTTATCAGCTGTAGGAGTTCTCTAGTAGAGTTTTTAGACCTATATGACAAGAACTTCAGATCTCTGAAGAAGGAAATCAAAGAAGATCTCAGGAAATGGAAAAACCGTCCATGCTCGTGGATTGGCAGGATTAATATAGTTAAAATGGCCATCTTGCCAAAGGCAATCTACAGATTCAATGCTATTCCCATAAAAATACCAACCCAGTTCTTCATAGAGCTAGAAAGAGCAATTCTCAAATTCATCTGGAATAACAAAAAACCCAGGATAGCTAAAACTATTCTCAACAATAAAAGAACTTCAGGGGGATTCAATATCCCAGACTTTAAACTCTACTACAGAGCAATAGTGATAAAAACTGTATGGTATTGATACAATATCAGGCAAGCAGATCAATGGAATAGGATTGAAGATCCAGAAATGAACCAACATACCTATGGTCACTTGGTCTTCGACAAAGGGGCTGAAAGCATCCAGTGGAAAAAAGATAGTCTTTTCAACAAATGGTGCTGGTTCAATTGGAGGTCAGCATGCAGAATAATGCGCATCGATCCATTCTTATCTCCTTGTACCAAGCTTAACTCCAAATGGATCAAGGACCTCCACATAAAACCTGACACACTGAAACTAATTGAAAAAAAACTGGGGAAGACCCTGGATGACATGGGCACAGGGGAAAAGTTCCTGAATAGAACACCAATAGCTTATGCTCTAAGATCAAGAATTGACAAATGGGACCTCATAAAACTACAAAGTTTCTGTAAGGCAAAGGACACCGTCAAAAGGACAAAACGTCAACCAACAGACTAGGAAAGAATCTTCTCCAACCCTAAATCTGACAGAGGCCTAATATCTAATATATACAAAGAACCCAAGAAAGTAGAACCCAGAGAACCAAATAACCCCATTAAAAAGTGGGGTACGGAGCTAAACAAAGAATTTTCACATGAAGAACTGAGAGAATTTTCACATGAAGAACTGAGAGCTGAGAAACACCTTAAGAAATGTTCAACATCATTAATTATTAGGGAAATGTAAATCAAAACAACCCTGAGATTTCACCTCACACCAGTCAGAATGTCTAAGGTCAAAAATTCAGGAGACAGCAGGTGTTGGCAAGGATGTAGAGAAAGAGGAACACTCCTCCACTGCTGGTGGAATTGCAAGATGATGCAACCACTTTGGAAATCAGTCTGGCGGTTCCTCAGAAAACTGGGCATGTCACTTCCTGAGGACCCTGTTATACCACTACTGGGCATATATCCAGAGGATTCTTCAGCATGCAATAAGGACACATGCTCCACTATGTTCATAGCAGCCCTATTTGTAATAGCCAAAAGCTGGAAAGAACCTAGATGTCCTTCAATGGAGGAATGGATACAAAAAATGTGGTATATTTATACAATGGAGTACTATTCAGCCATTAGAAACAATGAATTCATGAAATTCTTAGACAAATGGATGGAGCTGGAGAACATCATACTAAGTGAGGTAACCCAGTCTCAAAAGATCAATCATGGTATGCATTCACTGATAAGTGGATATTAGTCTAGAAACTTTGAATACCCAGGACATAATCCACAAATTAAATGATGTCCAAAAAGAATGGAGGAGTGGGCCCTGGTTCTGGAAAGACTCAGTGCAAGAGTATAGGGGAATTCCAGAACAGGGAAGTGGGAAGGGGTAAATGGAAGAATAGGGGGACGGAAGAGGGTTTATAGGACTTGCACGGAGTGGGGACCCAGAAAAGGGGAAATCATTTGCAATGTAAATAAAAATAAATAAATTAATTAATTAAAAAAAAACTAAAATGAAATGATATGAATAAAATAGCAGTATGTGTTTGAAATTTCTACTTCATCTCAAATCCTCTTCATTAAAAAATATTGTCCTCCTATAAATTTTATTATTTATTCAATAAATATTCAAAAGCATAGTTAATTAGTATAATGGGAACATATATATCTAAATGGTGTTACAAATGTCCTGTATGCCACAAAAATTAGCACATGTTATTCCTTTCTATTTTGTTTCATTTTCAGGTGTTTTTTTTTTTTTTTTTTTTTTTTTTGCTTGTTGGTTCTTTGTTTTGTTTTGTTTTCTGAAACAGAGCCTAAGACTGTAGTCCAGGCTGGATTCAAACTTGCCACACTCTTCCTGCCTCCCATATACTGACATACACAGCTTGGTCATCCTTACTCTATCTTTGGACCCATCCACTCTACCCACAACTCTGTTTAATTTTTTTTTCATTATTTTTAGTTTCTTTTTCAGCTTTTTTTTATTAGATATATTTTTTATTTACATTTCAAGTGATTTCCCCCTTTCTGGCCCCTCACTTCCTGAAAGTCACATAAGCCCCTTCCCTACCCCTGTTCTCCCACCAACCCCTTCCCACTTCCCTGTTCTGGTTTTCCCTTATACTGCCACATTGAGTCTTTCCTGAACCAGGGGCCACTCCTCCATTCTTCTTGTACCTCATTTGATGTGTGGATTATGTTTTGGGTATTCCAGTTTTCCAGGCTAATATCCACTTATTAGTGAATGCATACCATGACTGATCTTTTGAGACTGGGTTACCTCACTTAGTATGATGTTCTCCAGCTCCATTCATTTGCCTAAGAATTTCATGAATTCATTGTTTCTAATGACTGAATAGTATTCGACTGTGTATATATAGCACATTTTTTGCATCCATTTTTCTGTTGAGGGATACCTGGGTTCTTTCCAGCTTCTGGCTATTATAAATAGGGCTGCTATGAACATAGTGGAACATATATCCTTATTACATGCTGGGGAATCCTCTGGGTATATGCCCAGGAGTGGTATAGCAGGATCTTTAGGAAGTTACGTGCCCAGTTTTCTGAGAAACCAACAGATTGATTTCCAGAATGATTGTACCAGTTTGCAACCCCACCAGCAGTGGAGGAGTGTTCCTCTTTCTCCACATCCTTGCCAACACCCGCTGTCTCCTGAGTTTTTAATCTTAGCCATTCTGACTGGTGTAAAGTGAAATCTCAGGGTTGTTTTGATTTGCATTTCCCTGATGACTAATGAAGTTGAGCATTTTTTAAGATGTTTCTCCGCCATCCGAAGTTCTTCAGGTGAGAATTCTTTGTTTAACTCTGTACCCCATTTTTTTTGTTTTTTTTATTTTATTTTTTATTCGATATATTTTTTATTTACATTTCAAATGATTTCCCCTTTTCTAGCCCCCCACTCCCCGAAAGTCCCATAAGCCCCCTTCTCTCCCCCTGTCCTCCCACCCACCCCTTCTCACTTCCCCGTTCTGGTTTTGCCCTATACTGATTCACTGAGTCTTTCCAGAAAAAGGAGCCACTCCTCCTTTCTTCTTGTACCTCATTTGATGTATGGATTATGTTTGGGGTATTCCAGTTTTCTAGGTTAATATCCACTTATAAGTGAGTATATACCATGAGTCACCTTTTGAGTCTGGGTTACCTCACTTAGTATGATGTTCTCTAGCTCCATCCATTTGCCTAAGAATTTCATGAATTCATTGTTTCTAATGGCTGAATAGTACTCCATTGTGTAGATATACCACATTTTTTGCATCCACTTTGCTGTTGAGGGATACCTGGGTTCTTTCCAGCATCTGGCAATTATAAATAGGGCTGCTATGAACATAGTAGAGCATGTATCCTTATTACATGGTAGGGAATCCTCTGGGTATATGCCCAGGAGTGGTATAGCAGGATCTTCTGGAAGTGAGGTGCCCAGTTTTCGGAGGAACCGCCAGACTGATTTCCAGAGTGGTTGTACCAATTTGCAACCCCATCAGCAGTGGAGGAGTGTTCCTTTTTCTCCACACCCTTTCCAACACCTGCTGTCTCCTGAATTTTTAATCTTAGCCATTCTGACTGGTGTAAGGTGAAATCTCAGGGTTGTTTTGATTTGCATTTCCCTAATGACTAATGAAGTTAAGCATTTTTTAAGATGCTTCTCCGCCATCCGAAGTTCCTCAGGTGAGAATTCTTTGTTTAACTCTGTACCCCATTTTTTAATAGGGTTGTTTGGTTTTCTGGAGTCTAACTTCTTGAGTTCTTTATGTATATCGGATATTAGTCCTCTATCTGATGTAGGATTGGTGAAGATCTTTTCCCAATTTGTTGGTTGCCGATTTGTCCTTTTGATGGTGTCCTTTGCCGTACAGAAACTTTGTAATTTTATGAGGTCCCATTTGTCAATTCTTGCTCTTAGAGCATACGCTATTGGTGTTCTGTTCAGAAACATTCTCCCTGTACCGATGTCCTCCAGGGTCTTCCCCAGTTTCTTTTCTATTAGCTTCAGAGTGTCTGGCTTTATGTGGAGGTCCTTGATCCATTTGGATTTGAGCTTAGTACAAGGAGACAAGGATGGATCAATTTGTATTCTTCTGCATGCTGACCTCCAGTTGAACCAGCACCATTTGTTGAAAAGGCTATCTTTTTTGAATTGGATGTTTTCAGCCCCTTTGTCGAGGATCAAGTGGCCATAGGTGTGTGAGTTCATTTCTGGATCTTCAATCCTGTTCCATTGATCCGCCTGCCTGTAACTGTAACAATACCATACAGTTTTTAACACTATTGCTCTGTAGTATTGCTTGAGGTCAGGGATACTGATTCCCCCAGAATTTCTTTTGTTGCTGAGAATAGTTTTAGCTATCCTGGGTTTTTTGTTATTCCAGATGAATTTGTTAATTGCTCTTTCTAACTCTGTGAAGAATTGAGTTGAGATTTTGATGGGTATTGCATTGAATCTGTATATTGCTTTTGGCAAAATGGCCATTTTAACTATATTGATTCTGCTGATCCATGAACATGGGAGGTTTTCCCATTTTTTGAGGTCTTCTTCCATTTCCTGCAATCCACTACATAAACAAACTCAAAGAAAAAAACCACATGGTCATTTCATTGGATGCTGAAAAAGCATTTGACAAAATTCAGCATCCTTTCATGCTTAAAGTCTTGGAAAGAACAGGAATTCAAGGCCCATACCTAAACATCGTTAAAGCAATATACAGCAAACCGGTAGCCAGCATCAAATTAAATGGACAGAAACTTGAAGCAATCCCACTGAAATCAGGGACTAGACAGGGCTGCCCCCTCTCTCCTTATCTTTTCAATATTGTACTTGAGGTACTAGCTTGGGCAATTCGACAACATAAGGAGGTCAAAGGGATACAAATTGGAAAGGAAGAAGTCAAACTATCATTATTTGCAGATGACATGATAGTCTACCTAAGTGACCCAAAAAACTCCACTAGAGAACTCCTACAGCTGATAAACAACTTCAGCAAAGTGGCAGGTTATAAAATCAACACAAGCAAATCAGTGGCCTTCCTATACTCAAAGGATAAGCAGGCTGAGAAAGAAATTAGGGAAATGACCCCCTTCACAATAGCCACAAACAGTATAAAGTATCTTGGGGTGACTCTTACCAAACATGTGAAAGATCTTTATGTACCCCATTTTTAATAGGGTTATTTGGTTTCTTAGTTATTTGGGGTCTAACTTCTTGAGTTCTTTGTATATATTGGATATTAGCCCGCTATCTGATGTAGGGTTGGTGAAGATCTTTTCCCAATTTGTTGGTTGCCAATTTGTCCTTTTGATGGTGTCCTTTGCTTTACAGAAACTTTGTAATTTTATGAGGTCCCATTTGTCAATTCTTGATCTTAGAGCATACACTATGGGTGTTCTATTCAGGAACTTTCCCTCTGTACCGATGTCCTCAAGGGTCTTCCCCAGTTTCTTTTCTATTAGCTTCAGAGTGTCTGGCTTTATGTGCAGGTCCTTGATCCATTTGGAGTTGAGCTTAGTACAAGAAGACAAGGGTGGATCAATTCGCATTCTGCTGCATGCTGACCTCCAGTTGAACCAGCACCATTTGTTGAAAAGGCTATCTTTTTTCCATTGGATGTTTTCAGCCCCTTTGTCAAGGATCAAGTGGCCATAGGTGTGTGGGTTCATTTCTGGATCTTCAATCCTGTTCCCTTGATCCGCCTGCCTGTCACTGTACCAATACCATGCAGTTTTTAACACTATTGCTTGGTAGTATTGATTGAGGTCAGGGATACTGATTCCCCCAGAATTTCTTTTGTTGCTGAGAATAGTTTTAGCTATCCTGGGTTTTTTTGTTATTCCAGATGAATTTGATAATTGCTCTTTCTAACTCTGTGAAGAATTGAGTTGGGATTTTGATGGGTTTGCATTGAATCTGTATATTGCTTTTGGCAAAATGGCCATTTTAACTATATTGATTCTGCCGATCCATGAGCATGGGAGGTTTTCCCATTTTTTGAGGTCTTCTTTCATTTCCTTCTTCAGGGTCTTGAAGTTCTTGTCATACAGATCTTTCACATGTTTGGTAAGAGTCACCCCAAGATACTTTATACTGTTTGTGGCTATTGTGAAGGGGGTCATTTCCCTAATTTCATTCTCAGCCTGCTTATCCTTTGAGTATAGGGAGGCTACTGATTTGCTTGAGTTGATTTTATAACCTGCCACGTTGCTGAAGTTGTTTATCAGCTGTAGGCGTTCTCTAGTGGAGTTTTTTGGGTCACTTAGGTAGACTATCATATCATCTGCAAATAATGATAGTTTGACTTCTTCCTTTCCAATTTGTATCTCTTTGACCTCCTTATGTTGTCGAATTGCCCGAGCTAGTACCCCAAGTACAATATTGAAAAGATAAGGAGAAAGGGGGCAGCCCTGTCTAGTCCCTGATTTTAGTGGGATTGCTTCAACTTTCTCTCCATTTAATTTGATGCTGGCTACCGGTTTGCTGTATGTTGCTTTAATGATGTTTAGGTATGGGCCTTGAATTCCTGTTCTTTCCAAGACTTTAAGCATGAAAGGATGCTGAATTTTGTCAAATGCTTTTTCAGCATCCAATGAAATGACCATGTGGTTTTTTTCTTTGAGTTTGTTTATGTAGTGGATTGCATTGATGGATTTCTGTATATTGAACCAACCCCGCTTCCCTGGGATAAAGCCTACTTGATCATGGTGGATGATCGTTTTGATGTTTTTTTGGATTCGGTTGGCAATAATTTTATTGAGTATTTTTGCATCGATGTTCATAAGGGAAATTGCTCTGAAGTTCTCTTTCTTTGTTGGATCTTTGTGTGGTTTTGGTATCAGCGTAATTGTGGCTTCATAGAAGGAATTGGGTAGGGTTCCTTCTGTTTCTATTTTGTGGAATAGTTTGAAGAGTATTGGTGTTAACTCTTCTTTGAAGGTCTGATAGAATTCTGCACTGAAACCATCAGGTCCTGTGCTTTTATTGGTTGGAAGACTTTCTATGACCCCTTCTATTTCTTTAGGGGTTATGGGACTGTTTAGATGATCTATTTGGTCCTGATTTAATTTTGGTATTTGGTATCTGTCTAGGAAATTGTCCATTTCCTCCAGATTCTCCAAATGTGTTGAGTATAGGCTTTTGTAGTAGGATCTGATGATTTTTTGGATATCCTCACTTTCTGTTGAAATATCTCCCTTTTCATTTCTAATTTTGTTAATTTGGATACTTTCTCTGTGCCCTTTGGTCAGTTTGGCTAAGGGTTTATCTATCTTGTTGATTTTCTCAAAGAACCAGCTCCTGGACTCATTGATTCTTTGTATGGTTCTCTTTGTTTCCACTTGATTGAATTCAGCCCTGAGTTTGATGATTTCCTGTCTTCTACTCCTCCTGGGTGAAATAGCTTCTTTTTGTTCCAGGGCCTTCAGGTGTGTCATTAAGCTGCTAGTATATGCTCTCTCCATTTTCTTTTTGGAGGCACTCAGGGCTATGAGTTTTCCTCTTAGCACTGCTTTCATTCTGTCCCAAAGATTTGGGTATGTTGTGCCTTCATTTTCATTAAATTCTAAAAAGTCTCTGATTTCTTTCTTTATTTCTTCTTTGGCCAAGGTGTCATTGAGTAGAGTATTGTTCAGCCTCCATGTGTCTGTGGGCTTTCTGTTGTTTTTGTTGCTATTGAAAACCACTCTTACACCATAGTGATCTGATAGGAGGCATGGGATTAGTTCGATCTTCTTGTATTTGTTGAGGTCTATCTTGTGACCAATTATATGGTCGATTTTGGAGAAGGTACCATGGGGTGCTGAGAAAAAGGTATATTCATTTGCTTTAGGGTGAAATGTTCTATAAATATCAGTCAAATCCAATTGGTCCAAAGCTTCAATTAGTTTTACTGTGTCCCTGTTTAGTTTCTGTTTTCCTGAACGGTCCATTGAGGAGAGCGGAGTGTTGAAGTCCAGCACAATTATTGTGTTAGGTGCAATGTGTGCTTTGAGCTTTAGTAATGTTTCTTTTACGAATGAGGGTGCCCTTGTATTTGGAGCATAGATGTTCAGAATTGAAAGTTCTTCTTGGTGGATTTTTCCTTTGACCAGCAAGAAGTGTCCCTCAGAGTCTCTTTTGATGACTTTAGGTTGAAAGTCAATTTTATCTGATATTAGAATGGCTACTCCGGCTCATTTCCCGAGACCATTGGATGAATATTCTTTTATTTATTGCCTATAGTATGTTAAATAATGTATAAAATAAGTGTAAAAATAAATTTCCTTCTTCATTTGTTTGCTGTGATAAAGATAATATAAAGGACATGGAGTTCATGCTTAATTTTACTTATTAGTTTTTAAAATAGTGGGATAGTTCCTTGCGTAGTTAATGGAAACGGCATTATGAACATGAGTATAGTTGTTGTAAATGTTCTTCTTCTTCATCTTTGAATTATCCCATCTCTGAGCAGTGGCCATCTAACTCCGGAGGCTTTTCCTTATGACACTTCATCCTGTCTGATATTTACTTTGTTTCCTGGTGTTACAATCCCCAACTTCACTTTATATGTTTCCTTCTTTGTGTGAAATTAAAAAAAAGAAAGAAAGAAGCTTCTTCAGGAAATGCTATGTTAAGTGCTTCACATCCCTGTTACCAAAACATCTCGGAGGGTAGCAGAAGAGAGAAATGATTTACTTATCTCAGTTTCAGATGGCTTAGTTGTTTGTTACTTGGCCATGTGTACTTGAGACTACATGAACGGGAAGCTTCATCATAGTAGAATAGAGAAAGGTGACATCAGGAAGGGCCCAGAATGAGGACTATGCCAAGGGACACACTCCTAGGGACCTACTTTCTCCACCAAATAGGACTCATCCCCTACTTCTCACTGCCTCCCAATAATTCCACCATGAGGCAAATCCATTTAATCTGTTGATTAGGTCAGAGTTCTCATACTCTAACTGCCTCTGTGCACACCCTCCCCAACATCCCCAAATATGCATCTTACTAATCAAGCCAGTACTCACAATTAGCCATTTACACCTAGTTCCTTCTTTGTAGAGTTATTTGTATGCTTTATAATTCATTGCTTTATTTTTCCTGTTAAATTACTTAAACAAACTCAGATATATTTTATAGTGATTTGTCCAGGTTCAGAGTACTCCACAAACTGACTCAGAAACATGTCTTGCCTGATAGTACATGTGGCTACGCTGATTGACTCCAGTGAGCTTCCTTCTGGCTGCTTGCTTCTCCTTTGTGAAAGTCAATACCTGCGTATCACATGATTATAAATCCCTTTGATACACAGCAGAGAGTGAGAAAACATTCATAGAAGCTTCTTTAAAATCCACAATATAGAACCCACTGGGCTGCTCCCTGCCTTGGGGCAGCCCACTCTAATTTTTCTTTGGAGTGTTTGATTTATTTAGCTTTAGTAAATAAATTTCTGCTTAAATTTTCTATATATCTTTATCAAATTCTTTCTTTAAGAAGACAACTTGGAGACCCTCAAAATGCTTCAATTCATATCTACCCCCCTTATTTACAAGAAATGCTTAAGATTTCCTAGCAAAGCAAAATTGGATTAACCCTTATACAATTAAACATTCCCCACAGCCTCAATGAACTAGATATACAGATCTATGTCTCTTAGCCCTGGATAAGAATCAAAATTACCTACATAGTTTTTTCAGCTTTTACAAAATACAATTTGCTGATTTTTACCCAGGTGTCATGGACTTTCCAGGAGTGATCACTAAGACCAAAAGTAAATAATAAAGCATGTTTCTATGATACAGTTGTGATCCACTGGTCAAATATCACAGCTATCCTGCATAAGCACAGGATCCCTGGAAACCTGCATATACTGTACACATCAGCACTCTCATAAGTGTTCCCTAAGAGTTTCCCCTTATCTGTTTAATTACTCTTTTAAGGTTACAGTTATTGCCACCTAGGAGAAAGTCAACTTGGTGATCTTCTAGTTCAGTGATTCTCAACCCCCCTTGGGGGTTACATATCAGATGCTCACATCATAATTAGAGTTTATATATTAGCAAAATTAGAATTATGAAGTAGCAACAAAAATAATTTTATGGTTGGGGGTCACCACAAGACGAGAATCTGTACTAAAGGGTTTCAGCAATAGGAAAGTTGAGAACCATTGCTCTACCATTAGCAAAGCAGCTGCTTCAGCTTTCTAATCTTAGGATTGCCCTAGAGTAGAGATAGCAATGACCTTCCCAGCTGTCCGAGGGCTCTTTCTTAGCTTTAGGTAGGATTCTTTGTGATCCAAAGACAGTTCATAGCAATGTTCAATCTGGAATGAACTAGTGCAAAGGTTCACTCTGTGCAAAGGCAGAGCAGCCTCAGCTACTCTTGAACTCTAGGATAGGTTACTGGACATGGTATAAGTGAAACCAAGCTGGAGTCATGACATAAGTGGTTTAATACAACCTTTATGAAACTCTAAAATATAAAAATTGATCTCTCTGTGCTTGCTGAATTTAAGAACAATGACTCTTCTCTTTTAGACATTTGTCTTGGAAGTCACACCCAGTATGAACTGAGCAAGATAGGTGTTAAGAAAGGATTTATCTCCACTTCCTGAGTAACTTTAAATGAGCACTCTCACTTGATTCTTCTTGTTTATCTGCCAGTGAAAAGAGGCAATGAGTAGATAGAAAGGCTGGAATAGGGTTCTCCTGAGGTAGTTTCCTTTTCATTCTGATGACCAGGATCAGTAAGCCAGAGATAGGCTAATTGGTGTCCTGGTAGACAGAGTTGATGGTACACTCCATAGAAATGGGGATTGGGTTTGGGTCAATCTGCAGTTTCACATGCTTCTATTCTATTTGTACACAGTGTCATCATGAACAAGAATGAAGAAAAGTAGGGAGGATGATGCACATTCTTGGTAGGTCCTGTTGGGAGATCCTACCCCAGATGTAATTTCCTGGAGAAAATTGAAGTTCTGCCACATATGAGTTCTTAGCCATTGTTCTAGTAATGTGAAGAGACACCATGACCAAGACAATTCTTAAAAAAATATTTAATTTGGGGCTTGATTACAGTTTCTGAGTCTTAGTTCATTTTCACCATGGCACAGAACATGGCAGCAGGCAGATATGTTGCCGAAGATGTAACTAAGAGCTACACCCCAATCTGAAGGAAGAAAAAGAAAGAGAGAAAGAGGGAGGGAAAGGAGAGGAAGAGAGATAGAGAGGGGGGAGAGCAGAGGGGCAGAGAGAAAGGTAGAGGGACAAAGATAGAGAGACAAAAAAACAGAGAAAGAGACAATGGGCCTGTCTTGGGCCTTTGAAAAATCTCAAAGCCTATCTCCTAGTGACACAATTCTTCCATCAAACCTACATCTATTCCAACAAGGCCACAATTCCCAATCCTTCACAAATAGTGCCACACCCTGGTGACTAAATACTAAAATATAGGAGACTATGAGGGCCATTCTTATTCAAACCACTGCATTTCAGTCCCTGGCCCCCATAGGCTTGCACCCATAATGCAAGCATACACCCAGTCCAACTTTAGAAGACCCCCGTAGTCCATCACAGTTGCAACACTGTTTAAAAGTCCAAAGTCTCTTCTGAGACTCAAGGCAATCTCTTAACTGTAACACCCTATAAAACCAAATTTTTAAAAAGGCAGATAATGTACTTCCAACATAAAAAGGGAGGAAAGGAAGCATAATGATGAAATACTGAACCAAAGTAAGTCCAAAACCTAGCAGTGAACTCTAAATCACCATATGAAACGTCAAAGTGTTCTTCAGATCTCCAACTCCTTTCAGTTTTGTTGACTGTAACACATTTATCTCTCTGAACTAGCTCTATACCCAGTCTGCAGACTTCACTGGCTGGTATCCCACAACTCTGTCATCTCCAATGACTTAGGGTCTCCAACAGAATCCAGGCTTCATCTTCATGGCTTCATCCAATGACCTCTCTGAGTCTCCATGCAAGGTCATCCCTGACACACATCTAACCTCTGCAGCTTTCTTAAGCCATGGGGAAGATTCCACAAAAGGTTTCAGGTATTCAAATGTCAGAATTGCATGCCCAAAGCTGCCACATTCTGCTGCTTGATGTTCCTTTTGTTTATCCTTTGTCAAAGAAAAACTACAAATGTGCTTGCTCCTAGGTCATAAGTCAGACTAAAGTACCAGGGGTATCAAGTAGAATTCATGACTTATGAGCTCAGTTCAATCCAACATAATTAAATTGGCCAATCTCATCACAGATGGTAGACACTAACACTATTAGAAGTGAGATTTTCCAGAATAGTGCAGGGAGAAGAGTGAGGAACCATGATGGGTCCAGCTTCAAGGTCACTGCATTCCTCTATAGTGGGATACATAATTCAGGTTTGTCAGTAAGCTCCTCTTAGGAAACAAGTGTCCAAAGCAGAAATGCCTTGTGCTTTTACCAGGACAAAAGTGTCCAGAGACTTGTAAGAGGGTGGCCATCTCCACACACAGTGCATGAACTGGAAGCAGCAGACTTTGTTTCTGCCTGGCTCCACCCTCTGTTAACTGTCCATTTTAGTCAAAGTATTTCACCTGTCGGGCCTCAGTTTCCTCATTTGAAGCCAAGGACAATTACACTGCTATTGAAGAGTCTCAGAACCTGTGGGTAGGAAAAACATGTCATTTTAAGCTGAGGGGATCCACAGTGATTTTCTAAGAACTGTTGTTTCAGCTGAGAACCAGAACTGGAGCCAGGATTTAATAACCATCAGGATGAAGGACATGGACATTCTGAGAGTAGCTATGGTAGTAACCAAAACCATGGTGACCTCTCTCACTGAACTTCTGTTACAAAAATCAAAATATATTTAGATGCATACCTCTTGTGTCTTTAGAAGATGTCTTACATGCCCAAGGCCACATTTTAGCCTAGAGACAGATATTGCTTTGGCAGTGACAGTGATTACTTTGCAAGTATCAGTGTTTCTTGCTACATATACTATTGACCACAAGCTTCTCATTTATTTCTTATTTTGTGATGTCTCCTTTCTGGATCTATTTTCTGGTTGAGAACATTAAAGAAGTTAGAGTTTCAAGAGCTCCTGAGACCACAGTGGAATGAGCCCCAAAGTCAATCCCCATGATGAGCCCCATAGATCAACCATCTATGCTGAATAGTTTAATGTCAACTTGAATAAAACTAAAGTCATTTGGAGGAGGGGATCTCCATTGAGACAATGTCTCCATAAGATCAGACTGTGTGCAAGCATGTAGGACATTTTCTTAGTGGGTAATCAATGGGGGAGGGCCTGGCTCATTGTGGGTGGTGCTATCCCTGGCACCTGAGTTCTACAATAAAGAAAGCTGAGCAAGCCATGGGGATCAAGTCAATAAGCAGCACCCCTCAATGGCCTCTTCATTAATTCTCGCCTCCAGGTTCTTGCTCTGTTTAAGTTCCTGTCCTGACTTCCTTCAATGATAACAGTAATGTGGAATTGTAAGTCCAATCAATCCTTTCCTCTTCAGTTCGGTTTTTACAATAATAATCCTAAGGCAACATCATAGAATCCTTGCTCCAAACACCACTGTGAAGGCAACAGTCTTCTCAGTACACCAGTATTTGACAACTTGGACAATGGCAGATTACTATACACAGGACTGAGGTAATTGTTAATGTTAGCTGTTAAACATAGTTATTACATTAAAAGAAGTGAGGGTCTGTTTGATTCTGTAGCTCTCCAAATCACATAGGTGGCTGCATTGGCCCTGGTAGAGGTAGACACAAAAAGTGCAAAGCAATGAGTCACAGTCTTGTATCAGAGTCCTTTAGAAGCTCCCCAGTCCACAGAGAATGAAGGGCAGAGCTGTGTTTAAACAAGACTGTGGGTAGGAGCACATCCTGAAGTAGATCTATCAGCAGAGGAACCTAGGGTATCTATAATGTCCCAAAGGGGACATCTTACCTTAGTTAGCCTCTGGTTGAGCAAAAGTTTAGATCAGCAGATGAAAATGAATGGTTCCAGAATCCACTTTAGACAAGAACAGAAATCCTAGCATTTAGCATCCCAGACCCTCAGCACCAGAACTAAACCTGGGGATACTGAGCTCCACAGAGAAACCAAATGGGCTGGTAAGTTGTTTTGAGGGTTGACTGCCAACTTTTATTGCAGAAGAGAAACATAAGGTCTAGTCCCTGCCCTTAAGTAATGTGTAAACTATTGAAGTGCTGAAAAAAGGAAGTGCCAATATTTAAGGACATTGTCTTCTGGAAGGTGAACTCAGGCAAGAGTGTAGCTGGAAGCAGTTAGCAGAGGGGAACTGTGCTTGATTTGAACTTAAAACATCTTAGTCCTATTTCCTCAATGCTATTTACTGGATATGGTAGGCAAACCACTTAACCTTCCCAAGCAACCCTTACTCTTCTTGTCTCAGAAATGGCTTTTTAAAAAATAGCAGATATTATATATCTTAGTGTTTTATTGCTGTGAAGAAACACCACAGCCACAAGAGTTGTTATAAAGGACAATATTTTATAGGAACCGGCTTGTAGTTCAGAGGTTTAGTCCATTATTGTCATTGTGGGAAACATGACAGTGTGCAGGCAGACATGATGCTAGAGAAGGATTTGAAAGTTCTACATCTTGATCCACGGGCAGGAGAAGGAGGCAATGAGCCTCAAAGCCTGCCCCCACAGTGGCGTACTTCCTCCAACAAGGCTACCTCCTAATAGTGCCACTTGCTCTCTTGGGCCAAGCATTTGAACACATGAGTCTATGAGGGTCATTCCTATTCAAACCACCACATAGTAATTCAACAAACACTTATTATGTAACTTCTCTCTCACCAGACTTACAATGGAAAGAATCCAGGAATGAACTTTTGTCAATTTATTATTGTTGCTGCTTTGACACACTATGTGACCTTATCTGGCCTAAAATTTGCTAGGTAAACTAGGCTGACCTCAAATTTGTGGTCAGTCTGTCTTTACCTACTGAGATTGTAGTCTGTCACCATCACATTCATTGTTACAAATATGTGATCATTGGATGAATACGAAGCACTGTAGGCCCAAATTGGAAAGATAAATCCCCAGAGATGCAGGCTTGAGAAAGTACTAAGGTGCTTCCAGCACAGGAAAGCTGTGGTCTGCGGATGACACCTTCCAGACTGCAAGGGTAACCTGAGCAGAAGTTGAGGAGACAGGTGACCTTAGCTTTTTCCAGAGACAGAGAGTTGAAGGAGGAGCTATGAGAAATGCAACAGGTACTGAGGGTAGACCAGAATCATAAAAAGCATGAAAAAATGGCCTTCATCCCTCTAATGTTAGGGTTATGTGGTGTTGTTTTTATTCAAAGGGAAAAAAGAGAAAAGAATGCAAACTGCTCACCCAAACATCAGGACGTTCTGTCCCTCTATGATTGTGCTTCATGAAAATGCTTTACAGAAAAGAAAGAAAGAAAGAAAGAAAGAAAGAAAGAAAGAAAGAAAGAAAGAAAGAAAGAAAGAAAGAAAGAAAGAAAGAATGGTTAAGGGGGAAAAAATAACTAGAGCCACATTCATTTCAGCTTCTCTGAAAGCACAGCAGGAGGAAGTGGCTATGTTTGCCAAACTCCAGAAAAAGACACAATCGACAGGAGGCAGGGAGGGGAGGGTGAGGCAGCAGAGGGCATGAGGAGGAGGGGTACCTCTTGTTTTATTCTCCCCTGAAGATTCAGTAAATAATGAAGAGGTGTGGTGCACCGAGGAGAAATTACCCAACAGGGCCCTTTCAGGGAGGAAAATGGAACTAAACCCAGGCTCCATCATTTGTCATACAACTCCCTGTTTACATGGGCTCTCCCTGGAGCTGATGCTCTCCTATGCTGTCATAAGTAGTCCTTGACTGGAGTCGATCATTTCAAAATAATGCCTTGAAGTTCTTCCATTGTCGTGATTAACACAATGTAACATTAGCCTCACTGACTACTGTGGAGGAGGAGGGCAATAAGGCCTCCCTGTTTTTTGGGAGTCAGAAAAAAATCCCAGTTATTCCACCAGGTGGCGCAATCACTGTGGTTCTCTGCATCTTTTCTGGTCCACGGTGTCCACAGAAGAACCAATTCAGAATATGTGGTACATTTATTCAATGGAATACTATTCAGCTATTAAAAACATGGACGTAGTGAATTTCTCAGGCAAATGACTAGAACTAGAAAATATCATTCTGAGTGATGTAACCCAGACCCAAAAGAACATGCATGGTATATACTTACTGATAAGTGGATATTAGCCGAAAAGTTCACAATATCCATAACACACCCTACAGAAGGAAGGCCCAAATGAGGATATTTGGATCCCACACCAAAGGGAGAATGGAATAGTCATTGGAGGCAGAGGAAGGAAGAAACCTAGGTGTGAGAGGGGAGAGTGAGAGGAAGGGGGCTGGGGGCAGGATCAGGTGTGTCTCCACCTGACAGGAGAGAGTCCCAGTGGACCAACAATGGGAGTGAGGGGATTTTCTAGGAAGTCCCAGAGATCTGGGACAAGGGAAGCTCCCAGGAGTCAATGCAAGTGAGCTTAGCTGAAATGCCCAACAGTGGGGACACCAACCCATCTACAAAACTTTTGATCCAAAACTGCAGGGACAAAGATGAAGCAGAGACTGAAGGGATGGCCTACAAGTGACCGGCCCAACTTAAGACCCATCCCGTGGACAGGCACCATTTCCTCACACTATTAACAATGCTATGTTGTTGCAGACAGGAACCTAGCACAACAGACCTCTGGGAGGCTCCACCCATTGGCTGACTGAGATAAATGCAGACACCACCCATAGACAAACATTAGAAGGAGGTCAGGGACCCCTTTGAAAGAGTTATAGGAAGGATTGAAGACCATGAAGGCAATAACAATCCCACAGGAAGACCAACAGTGTCAACTATTCTGGGAGTGGCCAAAGACTTAACCCACCAAAGATTATCTACAGGCTGGTCCAAGCAAGGCCCCTGGAACATATATAGCAGAGGACTGCCATGTCTGGCTTCAGTAAGAGAGGATGTGTCTAATTCTGTAGAGACCTGATAATCCAGAGTGAGGGGATGGGGGTGGGTGGGCTGCCTTCTCAGAGGCAAAGGGGATGGGGGAGGAACTCCATGAGGGGGGACCCAACAGGGGACAGCATTTGGGTTGTACATAAACAAACAAACAGCCTGGGCTGGGCCTCAGTCACCCCAGGACTTTGTTCTACCAGTCTGAAACAAGAATTCCTAAGAGAGGGAAAGGCTGTTCAGAGGATTGTGGGAAGAGGAGAGAAGGTATGTGTTACTGGATGGCCCCATATTCAGGTCCCTTCAAACATGGAGCAGCATTGTCAGCAGAATGGATGCAAGGGGCTGCAGCCTCCTATGACTAAAGAAGATTCATAACAGTGGTGCCTGGCACAGGAGGTTTATCAAAGGGAGGAGGCGAGAGAAATCACATGACTAAAGAGAATGCTGATGCAAGACCCTATTTTTCAGCTCTGCCTCTTACTTACACTGTGTTGCATGTCTTAGGCACCAACCTTTCTTAGATAGCAGAAGGAGACCTTCTGAGTGTTCCTTCTCTGTTCCCCATGGAAAGACTGAGTTCATGATCATGTAGGAGCATGGAGCCACAGGCCTGGAGTTTTGGGACAGAGTAAGGAAGAGAAAGACTTGTGCAAAGTCACACAGCCAACGGCTAAGTCAAGAATGACATCCTAGCTTCCTAGTTCCCAGGCTAGAATCATCAAACTTTTTGGTGTTTTGTTGTTGTTGTTTGTTTGTTTGTTTGTTTGTTTGTCACAGTTCAGTCTTTGTCTTCCAACCTTTGTTGATTTTTGAGTCAATAAACCAAGAGGAAAATGGAGAAGTGAAGGATGGAAATAGAGTTGCCTTTCCTGATCTTTCTTTCTACCTCTCTAGCACTCAAAATATGCTACAGGGGACCATTTCACAGAAGGAATAGTGCTGAGCTTGATATTTAACTGGCAAAGAGGGGAGGCCTTAGACCAAACTTTTCTAAATATTCACAAAACTGAAAATGTGGCAACAAGCTAGCATAGTAATTAACTATTTGATGCTGTCTGTTGATAATGTGCTTGATTCTCTCTTGCCAAGAACTTGTGCCACTTCTCGATATTTTTTCAATCCATAGTAATTCACACCCTGTCCTAAATTTACAGCCTGAAGTCAGACTCCATGCTTTGCACCTGGGTGTCAGAGTATTGATTTATTTAAGCAGGATATTTATTTATTTTCTCATGGGGTAAGGGACTTAACTCTTCGCCAGCCTTCAGTGGCCAGCTCCCCACCCCACCCCCTTCAGGCCCTGCTCAGCCCCACCTGTCTGGTTTGAGGCCTCCCAGACTCCTCCCCATCTGTAACTCTGCATTGCCTCACAGCAGACAGGAAACAGGTTCTGGGAGCAGAGTGGAACCATTCCAACCAGGTCCTTCTGTCACTCAATTCACACACAGGGTGGGGGTGTGGGGGGACTCTTGTCCCAGGGAGGGCCTAGCACTGGGTGAGATACCTCAGATATCAGCCAGGAAGGAGGAGCTGGGAGCTGAGAGAGAGGGAGAGTTGAATGGTCTGTCTCCAAAGGCTTGCAGTCAGAGGCAGAGAAAATTCTCCCATCATTACTGTCTTTCTTTCTCCCCTAATTAGGAGGAGTGAGAGTTCAGTTCTTCTGGGGCTTGTAGGGCAAGGATGTAATCAAGGTGAAGTCAGGCATGGCGTTTTGCTCACTGGGCTCCCTGTGGATTCCTACAAAGACAGGCTAGCACATTCACTCTAAGGGGTGCGGGTGTACACATTGCACCCAATTATCCCATTATTTTGAAAGGCCATGAATGTGGTCTTGTGTGGTGCAAAGGTGACATAAGCTACTGGAGATCTGCATGTGCTAGCAACTTCCCTACCAGCAACAGAGACTCTCCCTATTACATACTCACACCTTGTAAGATATGGGTGATTTGGCCTTATTAGTATGATTGTTTATAATAATCATGAAAACAATTACAGCATGCTCTCCATTGTGAGAAGATAACATTCTGTACCTGTAGTAGAAAAGCAACTCTGAAGCTTTGTTGGATGAGTCTGTGGGATCCCTCCTGTGGCAGGGCTCTGGATCTCTGTTAGCTGAAAGTTAAGAGGGCATGAGGCCCAGGACCTCCTCCCACTTCCTCATCCTGGAATAACTTCCTTATCTGGATCACAACTTCTTACCCAACCATGGGCAAAGTAGAAAAGATGGAGTTGTCAGACACCTGGTTCAACATATGGCCATCCTATGCTATCTAGTGACCATGAGACATCACTTAATTTTATTATTTATTTATTTATTTATTATTTATTTTTGAGACAAAGTCTCACCTTGTCTGACCAGGTTGGCCTCAAACTCACTATGTAATTGAGGATAACCTTGAACTTCTGGTCTCCCTACCTCTACTCCTGAAGTGCTAGGTTTATGGGTACATACCACTGCACTGACTTACACAGTACTGGGCCTTCATGTATGTTAGGTAGGCATTCTTAACAATTAAGCTATATCTTTTGGCTGCCTGCTATCTGTTCTGCATTTATAAGGCGGGTTGGAAAGACTCAGCTCTGAGATTAAAGTACTAAGACTCTAAGCAATAGAATGGTACTGGGTGAACTATGTATGCACTGTTGACCCTTAGTACCATGTTGTACTATGACAATGACAACTAAAAGGATGATATCCCTTTAAATGAAGAAGCCTGGACAAAATGAGCATTTCCTGTAGGGTCTAAGTTTCATGTCTCAAAGGACTCTGCTTTGCTGGCTTTGTCTTGCCTAGCTTTCCCCTGCCCCAGAGGTTCTTGCCCATGAGAGCCCTGGAGCACAGTTCCCACTAATACTGAGAACAGCTGCCATCTAACTTTGGCTAACAGTAGAAGACAGTGACCCCACAATACAAGTTCACCTCCCACTCAGTGAGAGAGCTGAACAGGGAAGAACCTCCAAAGATGCAATTCACTAAGTGTCAGTCCTGAGGGTCAGGCCTCTGCCTCCTATGTAATCAAAATTTGTTTGCCTAATATTGGGCAAACATGGTTCTGACTGGCCACGAGGTTTATTCCAGCACAGACTTTCTTGATTCCATTAGGAAAGGTGACTAAGGGTAATTTCTTTGCTTGGTTGCATTTCACCAGGATGAATAAGAGAGAAGAAGGAAACTAGAGTGCCAGGGTTAGAATAAGGAAGCCAGTACAGGCAAGCATATGCCAAGGGACAATTTGGTGAGCCAAGCTGTTTTCTACAGAAAACCAAGGAAGAGACAAAGTACATTGTGACAGATGGGAAGCAGACACCACCATGCATTCACGTAACACTTCCCAGTATGAGAAGTCCATTCACAGCATCTTAGTTGTTTCTTCTGAATCCTTGCACAACATAAGGAGGAAATATTTCTACTTTATAATGACAAAATGAAACAGAAGCACCAAGAGCGCTATCTTGGAAATACCTGACTGATGAATAGAGTTTCCTTAGAGGGAATCTTTAAAGAAAGGGGGGAAAATCAAAGCAGAGCACAGGATCCTTCTCAGATGCTGTACCAGGCACAGAGCAGCAGCCTAAGTCTTAGTCAAAGGCAATGAGTCAGTACACCCTCCATTTTGTAACCTCTGACCTAGCAAGCAGTTCCAGGGTCCTGTTAGATGGTTATGAGTGGATCTGCCCAGGTGTTCAGAAGATACTCTGCTTTCAGAAGTGCTCTTAGATAGAGGAAATGGAGGAGGTAGGTTAGGAAAGAGGATACAGGGACATGAGCTCTGCCTATGAAAGGTTTAGGGGAAAAGGAGAGAGAAAGATCACTGTGTTTGATTTGGAGCCTTAACAAGATTGCTACCATTTAAAGTGCACAGGAAAGTGAAATTTGCAAGGGGGGAGTGGAAGAGGGGACAAAGCAAAGTCTTTATGAATGGTGCTGAGAATTTAGAGCAGGTGCCCAGCTCTTGTGTCGCCTCTGGCCCTGGGCTCCATGGCCCAGGCAGAGGCCTTCCACTCGAGTGGCCCAGCAGCCTCTCATTTCCATTCATGGGACTTGGCCTCTCAGATGGATGCCTTTGTTGCCAACAGTATGTGTGGTGGTGGAGGGGTGGAGGCTACTACTTCTGCTATGGCTGCCTGACAATGTCTGCAGGGTGAACGTGAGGTACAGCTTCAAGACATGAAAGGCCTACCCACAGATGTACCATATTACTGCTGGCTTGGAATCGGAGCAAGAGAAAAAAATGACAATCATCTCAGGGCAGAGATCAGTCAAGTGAGAAGTGCGATGACAGAGGGAGTTCAGGGAGCCAAAAGCATGCCTGAAGACACCAGGTATGCTGCCCAAAGATGACCATCAACACCAGCAAGCAAGAGCCCACCCTCCTCCAAGGTTCACACACAGCTCCCATTCCCAGCCCCCATCTCACCCCAGCCCCCTTGATATATGCATACACACACTCCAGGCAGCAATCCCATGCTAAACATTGACACTTGCCACCCCCATCTTGCAGAGGAACAGACTTAATGTAGAAAGCCTGCCAAAGTGTGGCTGGCTGCCAGTACCAAAAATACCTCTTCCTATGATCCAAGGGGCTACCGAACTGGCATCTATTTGTGGGGTTGAGGCTGCTGCTATGACAGAGAGGACTCCCATAGAGATGGGCTAGCTGCCCATTTGGGACCATCCTCCCACAGCATACAGGCTTGCTTGCTGGTCTTACTTTTCTTATCATCTTATCTATGTCAGTCACATGGTGACAGGGAAAGAAAATGTCTGGGAACAGGAACAGCAATGTAGCTACACATGACTGTGCCAGGGTAAGGCTTAGAGATCACTGTGTGGAGCAGTGGGTAAGAGCCCCTTGGAGCTTGCAACAACTTCTGAAGATTAGAACATCCTTTATTTGATGGGTATTTATTAAATACCTGTCGCTTGCCTAAAACTGTGTTGGGTTATAGATGTCACTCATGAGCCACTCCCCTTTGGCAAGTCCCCCAAGGGCCTTTGACATCTACTGGTCAGGATGAGAAGGAAATGCCAAGGGGCCAGATAGATAAAGAAAACATGAGTCCCCAGAAAGGCAGCAGAGCGTGGGATGTAGAGTCTGTTGACTATTTATACGGAAAAATAGAATGCCACTCAGCCACTTAAGAATGGAATCCTCCCATTTGTAGCAGTCCACATACTCAGAGCACTTTTTGGCAACTGAATGAAGGCAGGCACAAAAAAAAAAAAACAAAAAAAAAAAAACAAAAAAACCTCATGCAAAGGCCTCACAGAAGTAGGAAGTCCTAAGGTGGCTGCCAGAACCTACAGGGTGATGGGGGAGTTGGCTAGCCACATCACTGTTACAGCTGGATAGAGAGCTAAGCTCCAGAGTCCATAGCATGGTATGGCTATTACAGTTAACAATAATTTATTTTATTATGTGTTGCAAAATAAATAATAACTGTTTGAGGTGACAATATATTAATTACTCTAATCTGATCATGACATGTTAAATATAGTGAAATGTCACATTACACCCTATAAATATGTACAATTATTATGTATCAACTGAAATTATAAATTTTCTAAAGAGATAAGTATGTACTATATACAGTTCTACTGAAGGAAGAAATATAATAAAGTTGCTCTTAATACTTTGTGGTCAAATGAATGATGGTCAAGATAGGTTAGCTCAGCACCTTTAAAGGCTTGAGGCTGTGGACATTACTGTCACCTATAAAACCCAGGATCCAAAAGTGATTATCTTAATTCATTTTTTATTGAATTTTTTCATATATTATATACTGATCACAGTTACCCCTTCTGCAACTCCCACCAAATCTTTTGCAACTCTCCACCCACCCAACTTCATATTCTTACTCTCCTCTCTCTCTCTCTCTCTCTCTCTCTCTCTCTCTCTCTCTGTGTGTGTGTGTGTGTGTGTGTGTGTGTGTCTCTCTCCCCCCTCTCTCTCTTGAGAAAACAAAAAGAAAAAAGTTAAAAACAAAACAAAAAATTATCATTAGGAATAATTTGATTACTATGCTCCTTGAGCAGATCAACAGTGTCTGGTTTTCACCTAGGCCCATGTCCTATTCTGTCTTATGTTCTTGGCCACCACAGCAGAGTCATGAATGGGTTCTATTGATTATCTTAATTCTTAAAGTGTAACTATGTGCTTAACTAATGTTGTATAACAGTCTTCTCCAAGATAAAAACATTCCATCCTGTAAGACCCTCTTTAATCAGGAAGGTAAACAACTCAAAATAGCTTCAGGAAGTCCCTGAAACTGACCAGATCTTTTAGGTCCCTATCTGCCAGAGTAAGCAATAAAATCCGAAAGCCTGCTTCAGATGGGAGGAAGCTGAGCTGCAAAGACACAAAAAAAGTTGCCTGAAGAGGTTTAAACCAGAGAGACTTTGAAAGGACACTCCGACCTGCTGAGGTGCTGAAGTGTGTTCCAGGTTTTCCCAGATGCCACCTGTGCTATATTACAGTTTGGTGATGCAGCTGCTTTGAGTAATTTCTGCCTGTAAGTAACCCCTCTTTCATACTCACATCAGTAACCCCAATACAACTCATTGGCTCACCAAGTTGGACTTTGGTGGTGTCTGTACTTTGGACTATCAAGAGTTCCCTAGGTGAGGTGAGTTGACATGTGTTGCATCTCCCTAGGAAAAGTTTTGTCACAAAACAACTGTTAAGATTCATATCAACAACTTTCCATTTTAAGGATCCTATCAATTCTTTAAATACCTCCACATCTGGTTTTAACCTACCAGCTCCCTGGAGATTTCAAGCTGGAATCTCATCTTAGAAATGGGAAACTGGGATAGCCTCAGAAAGGCAAGGGTGCTGCTTCCAGGCACCTCCTACATCAGGCTTCTGCGATCACATCCTGTTCTGGCTCCATCTCAGATGATGCTCAGCGGTAATGTGGGAGTAGGTGGCGTCATTTCACCAGGCCTGCAGTGTGATCTGTCTGTAGGTGTTCTTTCTCCCACACTCTGCCTCTCTCTTCCTTTATTCACAACAGGCAGGGCGAGTGTATGGAGAAGAGAAGAGGATGGGTGTATGTGGAGGAGTCACTTTCATTTAATGCACCTCTAATACTTCATTTAAGGTTTTATTTCTGTATCACAGGGGGCGGGGATATGTAACTGAAATTATTTAAATTGTATTGTAAAAATGAGATTAAATTGAGGCACTGAGAAGAGACAAGAGGTAAGACACACCCAACACACACATAGTCATACAGCACTTGATTTAGAATTAAAGGCCCTAATACTCAACAGAGAGCTTTGTCAGTTACCCCAGCTCTACTAAGGATAGTCTCAGGTGGAGCTGACTAAAATGATGCTCCTCTCATTAAAAACATGGCAAAGTGTTCCAGAATCTGAGAGCACCTTCTTTTTATCTTCCTTAACAAAGAGGGTACTCAGAAATAAGAGGATAACAATCCTTTGGGTAAGGAAAGAAGACCCACTCATATGCAGACATAAACGATAATAGAGGAAGAATAAATGTGAAAATCACCTAGCATTTTATCAAAAATAAATGCTACAGCTGGATGGTGGTGGTGGTGGTGGTGGCGGCAGGGTTAGGGTTAGGGTTAGCGGCGGCAGGACAGCCAGGGCTACACAGAGAAATCCTGTCTCGGAAAAAAAACCTAGTTAGATAGATAGATAGATAGATAGATAGATAGATAGATAGATAGATAGATAGATGCTATGTAAATTCAAAGGACAAGATAGTTGTGTACCATGAAATTCAGATTCTTTGTGGCTCCAAAGGAAAAAATTGTCAACAGCAAGTCAAACTTACTGAAAACAAATTTTAGGCAATTAATGAATTGATTAGTTGAAGAGCTTTGAAATGAGGTAACTAGGTTTTGTTTTTAAGAATAGCTAATTGGATCAGGCATCCAGTGTGGTAGCATATGCTTTTGAGTCCAGCACTTGGGAGGCAGAAACAAACAGATTTTTGTGAGATCGAAGCCACTATAGTGTATGATAACTGAGTTCCAGGACAGCCAGAGTTACATAGTGAAGAAAACTAACCAACCAACCAACCAAAAAAAAACCCTCCACTCCAAAATGTCCCATGTCTCTAATATAGCTGACAAAAGTGATTCTCTCTTTCTCTCTCTTTCTCTTTCCCTCCCTCCCTTCCTCCCTCCCTCTCTGTCTGTCTCTCTCTCTCTCTGTGTCTCTCTGTCTCTCTCGCTGTCTCGGTCTCTCTGTCTCTCTCTGTCTCTCTCTGTCTGTCTGTCTCTCTGTCTCTGTCTGTCTCTGTCTCTCTGTCTCTCTGTCTCTCTGTCTCTCTCTCCCTCTCTCCTCTCTCTCTCTCTCTCTCTCTCTCTCTCTCTCTCTCTCTCTCTCTCTCTCTCTCTCTCTCTCTCTCTCTCTCTCTCTCTCTCTCTCTCTGCTAAGAATTCAACCACTGTTTTCATCCCACATCCTTTTTTCTTTTTATACCAGAGAAGCGTATGGCCACGAGAGGGCAGTAGGGGGACGATTGTCAGGCACTTTGACGTGTTGAGTAAACTTGGCCTTGGTTCAATCTCCATCAGGGAATTTGAAGACCCTGAGACCTTGCAGGGGTATAGCTTGCACAGGCCCTCGTGGGAAAACCATTGTCGCGGTTGCAGATACACGGACTATGAGCCAAGGAATCAAGACCCATGAGCGCGTGGAAGCAACCAGGACTGAAAATCCTCTTTTCTGAGGTTGTTAAAGTTGTCTTAACCTTCTAGCCATTACCCTCTGCCTCCAGTATGAGGTGGGCTCGCGAATCTGGATAATGCAAACGCTCCTGATCCTCTGGTTCCCACAGCACCCACCCGAGTCAACCCCTGCCCTACGTTCCCAGTGGAACAGGAAACCGGAGATGCAAAGCCAGGCTCCTCTTCAAAATGGAGAAATAATAATTATCAGCAACTTCAAACCTCTTTTAACAGCTCGTTGGCTTTCTAGAATTTGTAGGGTAGAGAAATTTGCTGTTCTGAAATCCGACACCCCATCTCAAGCCCATCAGCAATACCGGTCCCTCCACTCTCTACCCTAGCTCACAGGTGAAGAGGAAGGAGGGGAGGCTTTGCTTGGTGACAGCTGATGCCTTGCGAGGGAATGGGGTGTTCTCATCACTCTGAGCCCCTCCCAGAGCAGAGCCAGCTGGCTCACCAAGCCCCAAGACACAATTCCCTCAACCCTGGTACAACCTTTCTGGCCCCTTGACTACAGACAGTGTCTGGTGGTCCAAACTGAGCGAGGAGAACACCGGCAGAGCCATAGCTCTGCGGGTTCTTGGGTAGACAGGCTAGGGTATTCGTTCTGCGCGGGCGGGGCGCGTGGGCGGGGAGGGGGTTAACGCGGCCTCTATGTTAATGAGCTGAGCCGTAATATAGGAGGCCGGCTGAGGGCGCCGCCACCGGAGCCGAGCTGAGCCGCGCTGCGCGCAGCACTGTCCGCGCAGAGCCGAGCGGGGGCGGCGGGAGCAGCTGCCGGGATCCTTCAGCTGAAGACGAGCGATCAGATCTGGTGGACCCGTGAGCCGCGGAGAGCTACGGCCCGGTCGCAGACAGAGCTGGCAGCAGTTCCTGGAGGAAATAGGGCCGAGCGGGCCAGGAGCAGAGGGGAAGGAAGCGCGGGATCGCTGATGTCAGAGCAGCCCGGAAAGTCGTGTAGGAGAAACCTGAAGACACCCGGCTTTGAGCCGCCCCGGAGGGACGCTGCGGGACCCCACGCCCCTTCGCAACCCTGTCCCTGCGCGCGAGCAACCGGGACGAAGACGCGAGGAACCATTCGGGGGGCATCCCAGGAATACAGACAAGCGGGCGGCACGGGCCGAGGATTTTAATGATCCGGGGTTCCATGTGGACCTTGCTGCCCGTGTGACTCAGGTCCGGCAGGACTGGGCACACGCTGCCCTAGGCAACCGCCAGTCAAGCGGACGAAGACACCGCCGAGCTGGGTAAGCGGCGCCCTCCGCCCTTTCCCCGAGCGCGCTCCCGCGGCGGTTCCTCCGGCGCAGCCTCCCCAGGTCCCCTTGGGGTCCCGGCCCCGGCCCTGGCTTTGGTTGTGGCGGCGAGTATCCGCGCGTGATCCGCCACTTTCGCAGCTGCAGTCTCCCGTCCAGGTTTCCGGGCCATAGACTCCGGCGGCTCCGATGGTTCTGGCGCTCCGTGGCGCGCTTGTAGCGCGCACCTGCCGGCTGTCTGCAGCTCTGGGGAGCGCCTGAGCAGCGAGGTCGTCCCAGGGTTGGAACCCAGAGAGGGCCTTAGTGGCACTAGCGAGATAGACTGGGGCGACTATGGCCAGAGGCCAGTTGGGGGGCGTTCACCAGGCAGTGTAGTCCTGGGTGGCCGCTGGCCATTCCAGTGGTTCAGTAGATAGGGAATCATCTGGAAGGAGAAGGCGTCTTTTGCGCGCGTTCCAGGAGGCTGTGAGAAAGGGTTTGGAAGCACTGTGGTGGTTAAGTATTCCTGTCCCCATCCCCCATGGCATGGTGCCCAGCTGGGGCCGGCCCCCTTGGTTTGAGCAACAGTGGTGTTGGTTGAAGTGGGAGTTTGTCCAGAGTCCAAGAGGTTCCTTAAAGCTCATTTCCCTCCGTGTACTCTTTTTTGCTCTACCTCACGAAGTGATAGGATCTTAGAAAATTCCAGTTTCTTTTACTCATAGGTAGTCTTCATAAATGCTCATCTTGATCTGTATATCAAAAATTGAAAATGTCCTTCCCAGGGCCCTCAAAAATGTCCACCTGTTCAACATGACTCCTGCCCTAGGAGGAGCTACCTCCTCAAATAGCTCATGTAGAGATAAGAGGGAGAAAAAGCTGGGGCAAACTTGGGAGAGCAGGTCAGTCACTACCAATGGAAAGGAGAGCCGGTAGTTGTCCTTTAGTTCTGTGGAGAACCAAGATTGTAGACTGCTTAACTCCCTAGCCATCCATGTGAACGACAGAGGTGAATAGCTCTGGGGAATGAAGCTACCAGATGTCTCTGAAGGCCCATCTGTGGAAGATTAGACATTTTGAGACACAGCCATCCTTGCAGTGGACCTAGTCTGTACAGTTGAGGACCTGGGCTGGACCGCAGGCAATGCTGAGATGGCTGCTTTCAACAGACCTGGAGTCAGGTTCAGCTCTCTGCAATTCCACACAATAGCAGGCCCGTCGTACTGACTCTCTTTCCAGATCTTGAAACTTCATTCTTCCCTCTGGGCTGGCTCTGAATGTTGGGGTTTTCCAGTGAGAACCAATGTCCCCAGAAGAGCTTAGCCCTGGCTAGAGCAATTCAGCTGTTCCTAATTGAAATGCACAACTTTCTGTGCAATCTCCCTGGAAAACTCCTAGAGTTGCTAGCAGACCTCCATCCTCTGACCTCCAGGCAGGCAGATAGAAGAATTCATTAACTTCTCTTCTCCCCACAGAGCATCATTGGAAGTAATTACCTGTGATCTCTGCTGGGTGGCCTAGGGGTGGAAAATTGAGAGAGGGCAGGGAACCAAGGAAACAGAGTGGAATCTGGCCCTGTACCCTAGGAGGCTTGCTTTTTTGTCTTCTACCTGACACCACCTCCTCTTAGTGCTAAGCCCCCACCCATCCCACAACTTCCTCTACTGCCACTAGCTAGTATTACCTTCTTTTTATCTTTTTTGGATTCCTGTCCAAAAAAAAAAAAAAAAAAAAAAAAAAAACTATTGTTAATGGGGGTGGGGGACTGTGAAGACTGACTGACCTCTCTGTTCCCATACTATCCTCAGAAATTTTGCATTGGGAAAGGGGTAAATAGTCTTGAAAAACAATTAAAAGAACATGGCTTTTGACCCATGTACAGAGGGCACTCTGCTAAAAAGCGGCAAGCCCTGAAGTGACAATGACTTGGATGATTTTCCCTGCTTAGGTACAACCTGGAAAAGGAGTCTCAGCTGTACCCTTTTCATTGTTGTCAGGGCATAGGGACAAGGACCTTCACAGACTGGATTCAGGCAGGGGTGAAGAACAGCTGACCTTTTGACCTAAGACTAAAGGAAGAACAGACAATAATAACATGATCATCGCTCAAGGCTGTGCCACCCCAAGGCTGCTGGTCCCTATCAGAGCTGCCCTGAACATCCATCTCTCCTGTCCCTAGACTGTCAATGAAGGATTGCCCTCCATCATTCTTGACCAGAAGTTGTAGATGTGGTAGATGCTTAAGTTCAGCATCTGTTTTGCAGGAGCTATGTGCTCTAAATAAGGCTGGGAAGCCTCAAAGAACAGCCTCTACTAGGCCCCCTCTCCTGCTCACAAATACTCCTGATTATTCAGCTAATCTTTATTTCATGGGCAAGGAAACACAGGAGCAGGAGGGGAAGCCAGTGACATGCTTAAATACACAGGACAGCAGCTGGCAGGAGCTTTAAGCTTGCCAGCACGAGCAATCCCGAAATATTTCTGGTGCTGGAGTCATCACTGTAGAGCCTTATGGTTTCTATTCCACCTTGCTTTCTATGATTGCCTCTGGAAGATACAGGATTTGGTGTTGGGGAGGCAATTCCTATTTCCAGTCCCCCCACCTCCCCAGCTGTCTTCCTGTATTGCCACACAGCTGTCTCTGCACAGAGAGACTAGGGTACAATATACTTCTGTCCATCATGGCAAATGGAGAGGCAACTAGAGCCAACCTCCCTCCCAACCCCACGCAGATCATAAAGAGACAGGAACATTGTGTTACAGTCTGTTAACTGGAATAATCCAAGACTGCCTTCAAGGAAGCAAGAGAAGCAGGCTTTGAGGTGCTGGATGAAGTTTTTATAGCTAATATGTACAGTACCCCAACACTACCTTTCTCCCATTGCTACCCCCCACCCAGGGCTGTCTGTTTTTAGTTCATTCTATGTGAGTGTTCTGTTTCTCCCCATCACATATGCTCAGTTCAAACAATGATGAATGGAACTGATTCCCTTATGGGAAAACAGTTTTTTCACTTAGTTACAAAGATTTCATGCCTGATTAGAGCAAATGAGGGGTGGGTGTGCTGTCCCCTGCTTTTTTTTTTTTTTTATCATTTCTAAAGGTGAACCCCCTGTGGAGACAAAAAGAAAGGCAGTTCCTATGGGGTCAAACAGCTGGTCCCACCATGCCTGTTGGGAATGGCTGAAGGGGCCACCCCCTCTCTTCTGCTCAGTCTCCAGAATTCTTTGGGCTCCACTTCCTAGTATATGGGCAAATGGAACTCTACACAACTCATTACTCAATATTAAATTGGAGGGCAAGAGTAGAATCGAGAATTGTTTTTGTTGAGGATAAGGTCCCTATGGAGTTCTAGTATAAGATGAGAGAAGGAAGAGAGACTGGCAAGAAAGGCTTACGAATGAGCTCTTCAAGAAAGTTCCCTGCCTGCTCCAGCGTCTGGCTAATCATTATCCTGACTTGGTCTGGCCTAGTCTCTCATCTGGGTGGCAGGATATCTCTGGGAAGCCCTGAGAACCAGCAGGTGTTCCCCAGCAGTCTTCTCTTCTCTGAGCAGAGTGATTGGTGTTTCCCCTCCCTGCTGCCTTCCTATAGCCCCTAGCATAGTACCTGACCCATTCATTCTCCCCTCCTCTTCTTCAAGCACCCCCTCCTCTACCTGTCCTTTTGCCTAGGCTTTGCCAGCTGTTTACATGTCAGGGTGCAGTCAGAGACTGAAGAGAAGATAAGACCTGGGAGAGTTGAGAGGTCTGGCTTCACATAGAACCCCAAGCAATTTGGGTACAAATGGTTTTGGACATATAGATCAACCCATGAGACCAGTTTGTTTGAAAATAGGTTAGCGGGTGATAGAGGAGGGAGTTTGAACAAAGCCTCTTGTTCTTCCTACTGAAAGACTGGGTCACTAAAGATTCTGAATGCCTCTAGCCCCTGGTCCTGTTTTAGATATCTGAGGTTAGATCACTTGATCTCCACAAGGTCCTCCCAAAGCACTTGGCTCATCAGAGATGCCTTGCTGAACTCCACAGAAAAGCAAGTAGAGATGGAGCACAAAGCTCAAGACACAGGCATGAAGGCATGCCTGCCATAATAGAAGTCAGGATGTTATACAAGGTCTCAGATAAACAGAGAAACAGGCTGGAGACGGGGGAGATAAAGAAACTGACAGTGTGCTGAGATGGGAGAGCCAGCCACTGAGCCCCAGGCTCCTTCAGTGAGCTCAGAGCCTGAGGCTCTGGGATGCAGGAAGCCAAAGTAGCAGGTTTTCTCCACTAGAGGGGACTCTTCAAAACCACAGGTTCTGAAATACTGGCTTTTGTGCTTTTTCTTTTTAATTTTCTTTTTGGGGGGAGTGGGAGGGCTATATTGGAAACTCCCAGCCATTACTACCCAGAGACCACAACTGGAATGGCAGAGGGCAGAGCTGGAACTTTTCACCCGTTTGACACAGAGGAAGGAGATCAGAGGAGAGAAGGATCCAAGAAGTAAGGGTCAGCTTCATTATAAAGTGTTCACCAGGCTTACAGGGGAGACTAGTATCATAGGGAATGTATAGGTGCACGCATGCACATGCGTGTATGTGTGTGTGTGTGTGTGTGTGTGTGTGTGTGATTCCGAGAGGCCAGCCCCATAGAACTTGTCTGGGTATAGGGAGCTGAGAGAAGATTAACCCAGCCAGTTTATGTCTGGGTGGCTAGGGGAAGGGATATTATACTCAAGTCAGCAGGCAATTCAGTCCTGGATGTCTCATCAAGAGATTCTTGTCTTTTTTTTTTTTAACAGCAAGAAAATTTTGGCCCATCCCCAAGTACCTGTCACAGGCCCTCTCTCCTTTTCACTCCCTAGTGTGGATTTCCAGCCAGTCTCAGCAATGGCAACAGTGCTCTGAGAGAGACTTTTTTTTTTAAAAAAGACCTTTCAGGAACTAAACACATGTCAACGTTGTATCACTGACTTAATCTTTGTCTTCATATTCTCCCTGGGAGCCTGTCTCTGAATTCTAATTCCCCCTTTCATTTCGATAGAGGACAATATTGAGAGAGAACATGCACAGAGTGCAGAGGCTTCTCTCATCCGCAGAGATTATAACTGTCCAGTGGTAGATGGAAAAAATATTGAAGTTTGGGAATGGGCAGGGAATCAGAGATCAGTCCCCTCCAGGTCTGATAGTATCCCCCGATAATCTCAGCTTCCCTCTGGCTTAAACTTACCTAGGGACAAGAGTAGAGTGGAGGGAGGACACAGGGAAAGAAAGAAGCAAAATAAGATAAATGTGTCCTGTTATGAAAGTTTAATCCTGCTTTTACTTGCCTGAAATTACTTTCAGGAAGAGAGGAAAGGCAATAAATTCAACTTGTCTTTCAGAAGCAGGGTGGGGAGGGGCTATAGGGCATGGACTGAAGGAAAATTACTCTTCCCTTTATGACCCCCAACATGCATGTGTGTACATACATGCACAACACACACACACACACACACACACACACACACACACACCTCAGAGGCTTCCAGAGCCTTCTGGGAGACTTATTTCTGCCCTTCCCCACCTTCTGTGAAGACTCAGACTCACAGACTTTCTTTTTTATGTTTAGGCAGTCTACCTTGCAGCTTTGGTTTCTCCTTTGGGTGTTAAGAGAACATTACTTGAGTATTTGAGCTACTGTTTCTGCCCCTTATGGTAAACCACACAGACACTGAAAACAGGAATCAGAATCCATTCAGGTTTAAATAGCTGGAGATTGATCACTTGTATACTGCCAAAAATGTGGTAACTCAAAGCCCAAGGATAGAAGAGCGAAAGCTTCTGCCTTCAAGGAACCACAACCACAACATCTGGAACTGTGGGAGAGAACTGCATAAGCCACATAGTCCCAGGCACCAGTCAAAGAAGGCAGGGTGGGGTTAGCCACTTCTAGCCAACTTCTTCGCTTCCTGAAGAGAAGGGTGTTGCTCAGAGCTTGTACCCTGGTAGATTTCCGGGAGAAACTGGTTAATGTCTGAGAAATCCCAGGGTCCTGTTAGTAGGAGCCATATAATTCTACCTCCCTACCCTCTGCCCCTCCCCCATGTGTTTAGGCAGCACTGGAGTTGTTTCCTACAGCACCATTTCTCCAGCAAAGTCTGGAGAGGTTTTCCTGCTGCATTCCTCCCCAATATCCCAGAACTGGAAGTGTGGACACTAGTGTGGTTCAACAGGAAATGTCTGCTTGTCCCTCTTTCAGTCTGAGTGTCTTGAATGAATCCTGAGATGAAGACCAAGGAAGGCTAGCAAAGGGAGGTTAAAAGAAGGCAGATGTCAGCAATCTTGGGGACTCTAATCCCATTCTGGGAAGTAGAACTCCCTGAACCTTAGGTTGGGGGGGCCTTGTACTAAGGTGTTCCAGACTAAGAATAGGCCTGGGCTTCAAGAGACCTGAGAAGCCCTTATAGTTATGCCCTGGAACATCTGTGTGGGTATTCGAATGAGTTTCTCATGAAGAGGAGCCTGATAATCTATCCATTGTGAAGAATCTCTGGAGTTTAGGCTTGTACTATAGCTGGCAACTTGGTCTCTCAAGTGTCAACCCAATACATCTACTCTGCTGTGGATGGAGAGAACTTATGTGAGGCTCGCTCAGAGTGAGTAAGAGCATTCCAGGGACAGTTCAGACTGCTTGGGAAGCCACCATGACAACTTTACTGTAATCATACCAGGCACATGATCTTTCTAAGCAGGAGACAGGCAAGGAGAGGAGCAGTTTCAGAAAGGGTGGGTAGAGAGCTTTGCCTCCCTGTAGAGACAGAGGACCTACAGGCTGGCAAAGTGGAAGGGGATGTTGTAGCTTTGAAGTTTTTTCTTGCTTCTAAAAGTGAAAGGTCTCTACTGAGCTGAATAAATATTACACTGGCCTCTGACCTCCCACCTTTCCTGTCTGTCCCAGACCCCCCATTTCCCCCTCTTCACTATCTTTGAACGGAACAAAAAAATACCTGAAGGAGAAGAGCCTGGTTTCTGAATTTCCTGAGAGACCATTTCTCAGTAGAAACCAGACTCCTTCCTCATCCTGAGCCAGCAGAGCCCTACTCTGGGTTTCCACTTCCAGTCTAAGTGCTGGTGTTTCTGTGGGTGTCCAGAGACCTAGAGTAGGATGTCTGATCCCCAGCCTCAACCTGCCTGGAGCTTCCCAACTTAGTCTTTCACTGTTAGTAACAGAAACCTGCAGCACCAGGACTTCTGTGAGATACCCCTAGGTTCTGTAAACACCCCCAGGTTTATCCAGAAGTATGAAGTTCTTATCTGAATACCCAGGCAGCAATCCCTCCAGGTTTTCAACTCAAGCACCCAGAGAGTAATATGAACCACATGTGTAGCTGGGACCAGGAAGCCTCACACAAAGGGTGTGAGGCCTACTAAGAGCCAGACAGATGGCCAGGAAGAGTGTGGCATCACACAGGCTCCTGCCACATAAGAACAAAGGAGGAACAAAGGGTTTCCCTTCACACTTTCTGCACCCTTCCTGAGGGCTTCTCACCTGTTGACTGCTCCATATCTCCATTTGCTCCCTGGTAGCAGGAGGGAGAGGGGAGCATGTTGACACTCTGGTGAGCTGATTCCTCCCTCCCACCCAGTACCTCTGTCTCTGTGCATGTGGTAGGGTTTGTTTGTTTGTTTGTTTGCTTGCTTGCTTGCTTGTTTGTTTGGGGAATGTTCAAGAGCTTTCATTTGTCTGTGCTTCTGGAGCTAGGCAGAAGATGCGTTAAGGGAGTTAGAAAAATGATGAGTGCTGCCAACTGGAAAAGTTATTCTAA
Source organism: Apodemus sylvaticus (assembly GCF_947179515.1). Classification (NCBI taxonomy): domain Eukaryota; kingdom Metazoa; phylum Chordata; class Mammalia; order Rodentia; family Muridae; genus Apodemus; species Apodemus sylvaticus. The sequence continues at coordinate 102,311,012 of NC_067483.1, forward strand.
AATCTAGAGCAGAGTAAAACCAGGGATGTTCTCAATTTATTCACACATACACACACACACACACACACACACACACACACACATGCCATAGTCTCTCTATATTTATTTAGAATTTTCTAAAAAGGCAAGATCTTAAAGAAAATTTGTGTGTTAGAGCATAAAGAGCCAGATACTCAGTGGAATCTGGAAAGAGGAAAAACCCATGGTAGCCCTGGTGCTGAGGCCACAGGCATTGTTTATGACTGGCATTTAAATATGGGAGTTGAGAAACACTTTGCTGTGTTTGGGGTTTTTAGTACCCTCTACTCTTAGGAGTAGAGAAGGACCTGGTCTGAGAGGGGGTCAGTTGGCATTGTTCTGAGAGTCAACCTCCAGAAAAAGAATGGCAGTTTAGTTCCTTGGTTTCAGATTCCTGGATGTAGTTAGGAGGTGCTGTCTTACACAGAAATGGATGTGCACAGGAAAAACACAATAGGAAGAGTGTTGGCAGGTCCAGAGGGCCCAAAGGCTTGGGTCCAATCCATGGCCTTTACCCACCATTGGCCATGCCATGTAACACAGCTGGGGGAAAGCATCAGCTGTCATCTCTTAGACTTGCACACTGTCCTCTGGCCAAGCTGGGAGAGGGCCTCATTCCTTGTTGGAGTATAGCACATGGGAACATTATGTTGAAAAGATATCCCTGCATGCTTGGCAGTACAATCTAAAAGCCTGCTTGAGAAAATGGAAACAGGCATGACATGATGCCTCAATTCTCTTTACTAAACATGAGCTGCAAAATGAACAGGTGTGATATGTAGAACACTTGGGAAGTATGCCTGAGTATTTGAAAATAGCTTTAACACAAGTTCAAATAATAGCTAAGAAACCCAAGCCCAAGCTGAATGGTAGATTGTCCTGCATCACACAGAAAGTCATTATTCACCGTACTTCCTGCCCACTAGCCTGCATACTTTACCACATCTCTCTCCAGCCTCTCGCTGCCATCCTTTACCCAGTTACATGCTCATCTCACTATTCCTGGGTTTGGCTAGACACACAGCTCATGATGAAGCAGTATCCTCAGGAGAACTCACCATGCCTCTTTTCTGCCCATCTGCTGGCCTTTAGCACACATCCACAGTTCCTACTGGCACTGAACAGTGTGGGGAGAAAGACTCCCCCTCTTTTCAATAGCTCCAACCAGCTTTCCTCCATCCATCTCCAGTCTTGCTATTTGCACAGTCAATGGCTCTGGCAAGGCCAGGCGGCCTTTCCCTCCTGAGAGGCACTGTGGGCACTGTTTGTGTTTCGGTCTCTATAGACTCAGCATTCACAACTTGAAGAGGCTGAGACAATGACCCCAGCAGCTGCCTGCAGACTGCTGGCTGGGAGGCACAGACCAAGAGCTCTGACTCTCAGGGATCTGCCTGCAAAGGGGCAAGAGGCAGGGAGTGTCAGGCCACCAGGGTTATGCCCTTTGCACCTGTGAGCTTTCCCAGGCAGCTGTGCCTGGCCTTGAAGGATGGGGATGGATGTGGAGGAGGGGATAATCAGAGGACTGGTTCATATTTCTAACTTCTGCTACACACCCCCTAGATTGTTGTTACAGTGCTCTCCTAACTATGCTCTGAAGCCTTGGGGGTAAGGAGTTAAGGGAAGTGAGGGGCATGACTGCTGGTTTGTACAGTGGAAGGACCAAAACACTGATCTAGAGAGGAAGGAAAGCTTAGTCAGGGATCCGTTCAGATAGGGAAATGTGCTTTATAAGGAGTTTGAACATGGAACCAGCTAATTCAGTTTGATTGAACAAATGTTTATAGAATACGAGCCAGGGACTAAACATGATGGAAGGAAGGTAAGTCACCCCTCTGGCTCTCATGATATGAGTGGGGTAGGAGAGCATGAACATACAAACAATCATTCTATATGTGTGTGTGTGTGTGTGTGTGTGTGTGTGTGTGTGTGTATGTGTGTGTATATGTATATGCATATGTATATGCATATGTATATAGTGGAAAATGGAAGAGAGACATGAACTAGAGATATCCAACTCAGGCAGAGGCCATCTACAGAGGACAAGATCTACATCATTTGGAGAAGCAAGCAATAGTTCAAAGATAACCAGGTCTCCAGTAATGAGTTGTTTTTTATAGATTAAAAAACAAGCAGATGTAATATGTAGAATGTTTGGGAAATGTTTCTGCATATTTGAAGGGTGGGTCAGAAAAGCTAACTAGTTGATTACTGAGTTCTCTATCCACTTCTGGCCCTGCAGGCTGGAGTCCCTTGCTTTGTTTGTCAGCAAATTCACTGGAGGAAGGACTATAGAGGAGAACAGGGTAGTTTCAGGTCTAAACAAATGACCCACAGCTACTAATCATAATTCCCAAGTGGAATTAGTACTCACAACTTTGTTACCATAGCTGGCCTCAGAGCAGGGTCCTAGGAAGGCTGGGCTAGGATTAACCCTGGTTTCCCCTGGAGCCAGAGCACTACTAATCATGTTAAAATTAGCACTCTCTTTACATGCAGGGGCAGAGCTGCTGAACTGAGGTTTGGTCAATTCTCGGCTAGCACAGCTCTAACTTCTAATCACTGTCATAAACAGGACTGAAGCAGCTGCTCACTCCAGTCTATTATCAGCTTGGTTGGAGACAGAGAAATTTAAATGACAGTAAGATGCTTAGCAAAAAAACGAAAGTCAGTGTTAAAAATAAAGAAAACAAGACAGCTTGTTTCATTGAAATAGAAGAGTTATTAAACAGCCCTGAATTAATCAGTGATCTGCCATGTCTGGGGATAGAAGAACCAGAGGTGGGGCTCAGAGCTAGGAGACTTGAGTCAGGGAAAGAAGCCTCCAGGGCAGTAGGCAGGATCTGTTGCAATTTACCCCGACTGCAGAGACATAGTGGTCTTCAAAAGGGAGCTGGCAGCAGGTTTCCTGCCCACAGGGATGGTCAGGCTGAGGAGGGAGAATTTGGCACACTAGTCTCAGAATGCATTCATTAGCGCTTCTGGGCTCTTTCATCTACCAACACCCATGCAGCTCCTGGGGTTGTCAACAGGGCTCAGAGACCTCAGCCTTACTTCCCATCAGCTAGACCTGGGCAAGAGCCAAGTGGCATTTGATGGCTGGTCAGCAGCTCTCAGAGGTTCCCAAGAATTCAACTCAGTGACAGCTTTTAAACCCAATCACCATTCACAAAGGATGGTAGCAAGGTATACCCAACTCTAGACACAGTGTTTCCTACCCAGAACTGTATGGGGACCCCTGAAGAAGATAATTTCTTCTTGGAAATAGCAGTTAGTGACACTCACTTGGAACTCCAGGTATCAGATAAGCAAGATGGTCTATGTAACTCTCCAAGCTCAGAGTCCATGTCCTTCATCCTTGCATGCCTAGAATCTTAACCAAAATAGTTAACCTGGACTATCCTCCAGTCTTATTGCCTGTGAAGCAGCAATGCTAAGGCCATTGGCTCTCACAAACCTGCATGAGGGACATAACAATGGGGTGACTGTCTTAAGAAACAACAGTCACTTTTCAACATGGAGTCCCTTGGAGACTTGGAACAACACATAAGGAAGGTTTTCTGGAAGGGTTTGAATATGTCTGGGAGAGAGCTGGCTTGTACGCACACATGGAGTGAAGGGAGCACATCCATGCACAAGCAACGCCTGGGAGTAATACACTGGATCTCCAGCCTATCGCTGCAGGGGCATTTTCTTTGCTCTTTGACCTCCACATTCTTTCTCTTCACCCCTGGCTCCCCATCACTCCAGCTACCTCCTGGCTGTTTACTCTTTTCCAGACTTCTCTCTCACACCCCATTCATCATCCTGGGCCAGATTTTTCTAGTCCTCACTGGGGAGTTCTTTTCATCCCTCACAACCTCAGGTTGTGGCCCAAGACTTTGAAGTGTCTGTCTAGAGATGATAATGTCTCAGAGGTCTCCAAAGTATGTTTCTCTGTTCCCCTCACTGCAGGTAGTGAGGAGTCTGGATACCTGTGTATTTTGGCACAGATGAGGTTCTAAAATAGACAGATTTCTGCCAGGAATTCCACCCACCCCTACATTTCCATCAGTTACTTTTAGCTAGCTTCATGATACCTCCTATGCTGGAAATGTGTATGTGAACTTGCCTGCTACCTTAGACAGGCAGCTTGACAGTATCTGTTCTGCAAGAGTCAGCCTTAAAGGAAGAGATAATAAGGACTGATGGTGGGCAGGAAGGCGCTGTTTCATTAGCCTCCTTGAGAAAAACTGAAGACTCCTATTCTAAGGCTGGGTCTTGATTCAGGAAAAACACACACACACACACACACACACTGGGAAAGAGAAGCTAAGAAAATAGGATGAAAGAGAAATTCTTTATTCATGTAATGAGCAAACCCTGTGTGGAAGAGGTTGGGGAATGTGAGATTCTGCCTGCTGGGCTGCCATCTCAGCACCTCCTCTGCCTCTTCCTTGTGATATTGACATCTAGTCTTCCTTCCCATTTTGACTCATTCAGAGACCATGAGGGTGTGAGAGGGGGGCCAAAACATGGTGCAACCAGAAGACTTCCAGGTGATTAGAGACCTGAGGTAAGTAGGGCAGAAAGGAGAGGGCCTGCAGCATTGATTCAGTCCAAGAGGGCTAGGCCTCCAAAGCAAAGTTCTAGATGGTAACCTATCACCCAGTCTGGAACATAGCATCTTGGTCTATAAGAAATCACCCATTGACCTTTGAACAGCCACTAATGCCTATGGAATGGTGAACAGTGTTTCTTACAAAACAGAAACAGTAGTGACTAGTGTTAACTCAGAGTTTACAAAACAAGTCATACCCTTGTCTCCTTGATTCTTACTTCAACCCTGTTAGGTGTCTTTTTACAGAGAGGAAAGTAAGGTTCTCTTCTTCCAGAGGTTCAATAACATGTGCAAGGTAACCCAACCAGAGAGGGTAAGATTTGAGCACAGCTCTGTCTCCAAATATCATGTATTTTTTATGCAGCAGTTATTCTAAGCAAGTACCATAGGGAGTTGCAGCAACCTCCTTACAGACATGTTCTGCTCTGAACCTTCCTAGGGCACCTTCCCTTCCCTATTCTGTTCTTGATCACATCATGTGGCCAAACTGCCATATTTTTATTACTATATACTTGTATTATTCTGTGGGCTATGGCTCTGGAGTTCTTTGCTGAGACTTTCTGCACAAGCTGACGTGATCCCTTCTTTCTCCTTCTGACCACTTTCTCCACCCACCCAGTGACTCTCTTCCATTAGTTCAAGGTGAACAACAGCTTGGTTCCTTACAAACTGTTCCCATACTTCTCCATGAGCTCCAAATGATCAGTTATAGTAAATCTTTGAACCAAGCATGATAGATAGATCAAACCATTCCTCCATGAAGACTTATCAGGGATATTGCCAGCTGAGAAACACTAAACAAGTGCTCATTTCCTTTTCTTTACTGCTCAGGATCAGACCAAGTGCATTTCTGAGTGAAAGGAACTTGCTTGCCCACCTTGCCAGCAGTCTAGCAAGTACCAAATATAAGTCCAGCCTTCAATGTCTGTCTCAGTAAGGAGACAGGATGTTGTCACAAACAAAGGAGTCTATACTGCACTTTGATGGGAGCATAAGTAGGTGCTGAAACCAGCATTTCCCACTGACTTTAGATGACTGGAAGAGCTGTGAAAAGTAGGCTGGGCTTGGAGAGGTGATGCAGAATTTGAAGGTGGGGGATTTTAGAAGAGAGCTCCACAGAGGAGGAAACTGAGCCAAGGATTGTAGGAATTCTATTGGAAGTAAAATCACTCTTACAGAGGTAGTCAATAATGTCAGGAGAAAAAAAATCCAGCAGGAGGGACAGGGTCTTAGGCATCCAGGGGTTGGAGCCTTTCTGGGCAAAAATAGGGAGCTGTGCCAAGTATTTCCAGGGTGAGTCCCTCATCTTGCCCATGTGCCTGGCAGCATGAGCCAAGGGATCTGAGAGACAGGACCACTTGCAGGATGTGTGACTCTGGGTCTTAGCTGCAGGTGGCTTCCAATAGAGTCTGCCACAAATGAAGGCCTGAGTGGTGATGGTATGTCTATTATACAAATACTATCCCAGGGAAGGCAGTACTATGATCAGGGGAGAAGGCCACCCTTCTGGACTTGGGAAGCTATAGCTTCTGGATATGGACAGACATCCTAAATCAGCAATAATGATAGCCACTGTTCCTAACATAAGGCAGAAGCATTAGGGATGGAACAAGTTCCTTTTTCCTGGAACTCATCTGGCCTTAGGCCACAAAGGGCAGAATGAATGGTCTGTAAAAAGAAGCAGGAAGTCCTTCACCTGGTCTGGAAAGGCAGGGTGGGGTAGGTTGGAAGATTATGCTTTTAGAAGAAAAAGCTGTGGCAGACTTAGGGGTCATATCCATGAGTCTTGTAGTCAATGGAGAATGGAGTGGTAGGTGAAGTGATAGCCTAGTACTCTGGCTTTTTCTTTCCTGACCTTTTGTTTCTCCTCTCTCCTGCTGGTGTGGACTAAAATTATGTCATTCATTTTCTGAAAACATTATGTTTAAAGGCAGCATAATATAGTATTATGTAGAATAACTGCAATTTGTTTCATCACTGAAGTAGGAGATTTTTAACCCTGCTTTCCTGCTCCATTTCATTCCTGCAAGAGATGCAGACTTTCCCTATATGGTAAAGAAGGGCAGAAAGAAAAAATGCTCTCTCACTCTCCACTAGATCAAATGGAGTTGCTCTGAAAGGTGACTGCCTGTCCTCAAGGCTTTCACTATAGAACACTCTAGACCCTTCCTGTATCTGAGGTTAGCCCCAGTCGAATCCTGCTCTCTTACTATAATAAATGACCACTTAGGGTAAGTTTAAAGAGGACCATATAGCTTCCAATAAAATACTCACTGGGGTTTATTTAATGTTCCGGTGAATTTTACCAGACTTGTAATAAGAGGGTTTGACTGAAAGTAAATTTTAGAAATGTAGTCACTTGAAAACACTGGGGTAAACACATTGGCCATGTAAAGCTCTGTCTTCTAGCTGAGGATACCACCTAAGTTTCTCTCTTGGCTTCTCAGTTTGGCTCCATTTGCTAATTGTAGATTACCTATGAACCTTAAGATAGTAAGACTCCCAGTAGCACAGGAAACATAGCTGGTAACTAATAAAGAATAGCAGTGGTGGATACTCTTTATTAGTTTCATTTCTATGGTCATCCTACTCATGGTCCTTACACTCTGATGTCTCCTAACAATGAATTTGACCTAGCAAGAATATAGTCCCATGCTTATATTTCATTCCCTTTGGAAAGAGACTGGGAATTGCTTTTCCTGTGCTTTAACCTAGTAATGCTTATCAGAGCAGCAACTCACTGCTAAGATGATGTCAAGATGTCTATATCAAGGGAGCAATAGACTACCTTCTCTTGCCCTCCTTAGTCCGGAGGATGGGTGTACTCCCAGGAGCAGCTTCCACAGCTTTAGAACATGCTAATGTACCCTGATTCTTTCCAGCTAGATGAAAGATTCCTTTAGCAAAGCAGGCTTTCCCCTGTCCTTTCCCCAAAGGGGGTTGAAAAAGGCAGAGCCCCCATGAAGGGGGGGCAGGTTGGGTGGCAGGAAAGGCAGCTGGTTGAAATTGATTGCTCCTGTAGTTTAGTTAATACCATGTAGCTCTCTCAGCTCTGCCCTGGAGGCGACCTTTAGATAATAAAGGGAATTCTGGGAGATTTCTGACAGGCTCATGACATATGGGGCAGGTCTGCAAGGTCAGGCAGTGTATCTCCCTGCCCCTGGCCCAGGATAATGAATCTTGTTTTGACTTTGTAAAGCTATCCCAGCCAGTATCCCAGAAAGAAACATTAGCCCCACCTCCCAGTCCCATACCAGTCCCTCACATGAGTGCACATCTTGGGACCCTTCATAAGTCAGAGATACAACTCCAAACTTTTGATAGCTTATTCGAGGAAATGACAAACAGTGGGCTTTTTTGCTAAGACCACAGGGGATCTGGTGTGGTTTCCAGGACTCAAACAGAACCCTCAGAGAAACCTGGGGATAAAAGCAACAGAAACCCTTCCCTGGTGTGATGGCCAGTGGTTCTGGGTAGAAGTGGAGGGTGGGAGCAGGAGAGGACCAGGGAGGAAAACTTACTCCAGCAAAAGAGCACATATTAGCAAATCCTGGAATTTATCCCAAAGTCTGCTGCAGAGCAGTGGCTCTTTTGTACACTGCTTAGGGCAGGTAGGAGGAAAGACACAGTTTGCCACTCACAGATCTCCAGAACAGAATACCTGTTCAGCACCATGTATCACTGCATTCACTACTCCTAATGGTAAACATGAGTCACACACACACACACACACACACACACATACACACACACACACACATACACACACACACACACACAGAGGGGGGGAGGGAGGGAGGGAGGGAGGGAGGAAGAAACACTAAAAAGTAAAGATGCCCATGCTAAGAAGTTCAAATACATGATGACTCTTCCCTGATAATGGTTGACTCTGCTGTAGCAAAGAGTCCCAGGGTATTGGAATCAATGATAGATATGTTTTGGGGTGATCTAAAAGCTGGAGGATCTAGTTTTCAGAGGTGTTGCTCTCAGGGACTATGAAAGAAGACTGTGTTCCAGGTCTCTGTTGTCAGTAAAGAGACAATAACTTCTCCTTAAATATCTTAAATTGTCTTTCCATGTATGCCTAACTCTCTATATCTACATTCTCCTCCCCCATTTCTACAATTTTTTTTTCGTTTATGTGCATTGGTGTTTTGCCTGCATTTATGCCTGAGTGAAGGTGTTGGATCCCTGAGAACTGGAGTTTCAGACAGTTGTAAGCTGCCATATGAGTGCTGGGAATTGAAGCCTGGTCCTCTGGAAAAGAAGACTGTGTTCTTGACTGCTGAGCCATTTCTCTATCCCCCTACACTTTCCTTTCAGTGGATATACTGGACATATTGATTGAAGCCTATCTTCATATCCTTACATTGATCTGATTAGTGAAGTAAAGATCCTTTATTCAAATACATTTACAAGTCTTTGATACATTCTAAAGTTTGGATAAGACCTCAACATGGAAGATTAGACACAATTGGGCCATAACTCATTATCCTATTCTTCTGGCTTGAGCTGAGGCCCCTCGATAGCACCTTGTTCAGCCTCTCTCCAGTATCAAAGAAGAACAGTTTGATGGAATCCCAGGGATTTTGAAAGACTGGAGCAGGACACCATGCAGGACAGGCAACCCACTGTTGCTCTCTGCCTTGCCTCTAGCTTTTTAGCTATGGAGACTGCATCTAGTTTAACCCCCACTCCATCTTTGAAAAAAAAAACTGAGGTTCCATTTTCCTATAAAGAGAAATAAAGGCTGAGTAATTACTGTTATCCCAAGTTGTCTAAAACTAAACAGGAGGGGCTACAGTACCACTCTGGCTACCTTCTTTGGATATATGAAGAAATCAGAGCCCTGATTTCCTCCCCCACCCCCACCTTTTCCTCTCTTCCCTGCTCTGGGCCAGGACTAGCCACTTAGCTTCGAATAACACTGGAGTCTCTGAGGAAAATGACATCCCAGTAACGAAGCACATGCAGCTGGTGCAGCAGTGACATCTAAATTGTTCCTTTGGTCCTGTTATTTTCTATAGGAAATTCTCCTTCTTCCCTCCTCCCTCCCCCTCTGCCTTTAAATCTCCTGCATAAAATACGCTAATAACAATCTTGGTGTCTCTGTGTGAATGACAGCTGAAATAAGAAAAAGACTAATCGTACCTCCTGCAGTCCTGTCACCAGGAGATTCATTGAGCCTTCTCCCCACCCCATCACATTCCCTCTCCCCTCCCCCATTCTCCCTTTCTCCATGTTCTCTTCTCAATGAGAATCATGGCCATTTGAATAATAATATTATAGACTCCATCAGGGTGACAGTAGGGAAAAAAATCAGCTCAAACCCATGATTATTCCTTCAATCTAATAATTATTTAAATACCAGATAACTTCTTTCACTCTAATTGAGGCCTTTCAGCCATCAGTGTCCCCAGGGCCTTTGGAGTCACATTCTTGCTCACTTTGTGCTGCTTACCAACAAGACTGGACTAGCCTGAGGTTGGTGCTGCAATACCAGCTTGGCCCACTATGAAGGAGGACATCCTTCTCTCCTTCCATTGTACTTCAGATGAAAAAACAAAACCAAGGGAAGATTGGGTAAGATATGCATCAAAATCTGTGGTTTAGACATTTCTTCCTCCTAGATTTTAATTCATTGAAACCTGAAGCTCACTGAGGCCTTCTGACATCACAGGTCCAAAACCCTGCCTCTAGCTATCCCTTGCCAGCCCTCTAAGATACCCTACTTTAAAAAATCTCTACAATCTCTTCTGCAGTCTAGGCCAGGAATAGGTTGTCTGTAGATCAGATCTCCCTTAATATCTTACCTCAATCAAGTTTAGTGGCATACTCCTTTGATCCAGAGGCAGGTTGAAGTCCAGGCCAGCTTCATCTATGTAGTGAGTTCTAAAACACCCAGGGATATGTAGGAAGACCCCATCTCAAACAGAAAACAAAAATATCTTCAGTCTTTTTTACTGCAGCTCTTATTCTCTTGGAAGAGGGAGTTTTTTGTTTTGTTTCTTTTTCTGCTGAGAGTAAATATGACCCAGCTGAGAAAGTATGTATAACCTAAAGAGGTAAGACTCTGAGGATATAAGAGCTCCTAAGACAGAAACTAGATGCAATTTCTGGTTATGACTTTTGCCTAGCCATGACTAGGCTAGAGAAGGTCAGAGGAAGCCACTGCCTAGGACTAGAAAGGTACCATTCTAATTATATCTTTTGAACTCCTTCCCCTTGAATCCTAGGGAGTTTTGGGAGGATCTGTCTCAAGCATCAGCTCTTGGTCCAAGTCTCCCACCACATTCCCTTCTGCCATGTGTTGAATCCAACATTGGAAGATACCTTCTGTCCTCTAGACAGCACAGCCTCCAGGCAGAATATAACCAGTTCCCAGGACTCACTTCCTACATTTAGGGAAGAACTCTTAACTTTGTGTTGCAAGACAACCTGTCCCTAAGATTTTGCATCATTCTGTACAAATAAATTTTTTTCCTGTAGAGTTTTGCTTTTTCATCCATGGCAGATTAGAGTAACCTTAAAATGTCTTTCACTGCCCCTCCTGAAGCAAAGCTCTTAAAGTTCATCTGACTGAAAAGGAGACCCAAAAAGGGGACAGATTATCCTCTGTCATGAAAAAGAAGGAGGAACAGGTGGTCTCTGTGCTACAGATGTGTTTGGCCCTCTTTCCATTCTGATCTTCAGGGTCCTGCTGTGTACGCCATTCATGATATTCAGTAGAGCATTGGTCAACATAGACATCACTACTGCTGTGTTGAAAGTGAACGCTGTACTGTGCTGCAAAGTGGCAATGACAGCAGTAATGGAAAGGGTGGAGATGGTGAAGTCTATCAACAGTGTGATGGTGCTAGAGGTGACTGATGGAGAGAAATTGTTAAGGCCTATCGGTACAATGGTAATGCTGGGGGCTACAATCATGACAAGAACAACAATGATGGAGAGGGTGGGGATGCTGGTGCTACCCATGGGTACTGTGGCATATCTAGCATGTACTTTTACTCCATTGCAAAGTTCTATACAACCATAACTCCTGCTGCCACCACCTCCTCTGAGGTAAGGGAGGTCAATGACAACATGGAGGCAATATGCACCTAGGCCTTCTGGGAAGACAACAATGGTGGGAAAAGGTAATCCTGCATTGAGCTGAGCTGGAAATGCCTCACCTTCGCTTTCTTCCTGGATAGTCACTGACTTTTTGCCAGCTGGTCAGGAAGGTATCAGATGCCTTAAGTGGCTGTCACCAGCACCTGCTGCCTAGATCCTAATCAGTGAAATGGTGTCATCAGACCTGCAAATAAAATATTTAATGGCACTTGCTTTCCCCAGAAGCAAGTGTGAACTCTGCTTGGTATCACAGTGTCCATGAGGAAGACGTTGGTCACTCAGAAGTCTAGGACAGTATATCCCTGCTTGAGAACTAGTAGAAGAGAAAGATGACAGCGTATGACAACTGACTTCATGAACTGAACACACAGAGAAGATATGATGGAGAGAGGAGAGCTTTTTAAACAGAACACTCTTGTTTGGCACTAGTGGAAAATCAGGGCTAAGAGAAAGTACTAACTATAGTCTCACAGGCTTCCGGCGCACGCCTTTAATCCCAGCACTTGGGAGGCAGAGGCAGGTGGATTTCTGAGTTCGAGGCCAGCTTGGTCTACAGAGTGAGTTCCAGGACAGCCAGGGCTACACAGAGAAACCCTGTCTGGGGTGGGAGGGAGGAGAAGAAAAGAAAAGAAAAGAAAAAAAAAGAATATCTGTTTTGAGACCAGTCTTATGGTAGAAGACAGCAAGGAGCTGGAAATAAAAGTTTGTAGTAAAGGTCATGGCTCCCTGAGCACATGGTATGGTCAGAGCTGTGCTGAGGACTTTGTAACAGTACTGCCACTCTTGCATGGCAGGTCCCAGGACTAAGCCCATTTCAGGCTGGTAGAAAGACAGCCTCCCAGCATAGCCTTGTGCCCTGACCAGGTGCACACAAATGAAGGTCTGCTTCAAGCCAAATATCTGAGTTCTTTATCCCAGTGATTAACCATACCACACTGCTGCTTTTCATGGCACAAAGGTAGCTGCCTTCCTTACCCTGAGTTCACCAGGAGGGCCTGCCCTTTGACCACTGAGTCCTACTTTAGAGCAATGTCCTTTATCTTGGCATATAAAGCTGTGGCCCTCAGTATATCAACTCTTTCCATCCTTTACCACAGCAGACAGTTTCTCCTCTGGACCGCAGTGTATGGTAGCAGCTGCTGGGGTGGGTATATCCTAGGCCTGTGGATAAATTTCCTAATCAGTCATCAGGATCATGTAGTTAGAGGGGTAAGAAGAAAACAGGCCTGCTACAGGAGTGTTCTGAAAAAGCCTCTCCTGATCAGCCCCTCAATAGTATAGAAGGAACCCAGAGTCTAAGAACTGAAGGACATGGGCCTCAAGGCATCATTTTGTCTGGAATGAGGACTCTTACAGACTGGCTGGTTATGACAGCTCAATAAATGGACTAAGGAAAATACTATGCCAGTCCATTCCTACTATACAATTTGTGCGTGACATACAGTGGGCCAGGACTCCTGAATTCTTTACACTACTTCCTACTCTGTGACTGCAGGCCCTCTAATCATCAGCCCTATTTTTTCAACCTGAATCCAGCTTTCAGAAGCTTCCCTGTTGTGTTCAGAGAGTTTGCGTTGAGACTTGTACTTTAATATGACATAGAAAATCATCCTTGGTCTGTTATTTTCCTCTGTCACTGACCTTCCAACTAAACTTTGCCATAGGGCCAGGGAAATCAAAGCTCCCCACATAAAATCTATCCATGGAATACAGAAAATATGGTACATTATACTCAGCTATTAAAAACAACAATTTCATAAAATTTTCAGGCAAATGGATGAAACTTAAAAATATCATCCTGAGTGAGGTAGTTCAGTTACAAAAGAAGAAACATAACATGTATTCACTCTTAAATGGATATTAGCCCAAAAGTTCAGAATACCCAAGGTTCAATTCACAGACCATATGAAGGCTAAGAAGAAGGAAGAACAAAATGTGGATGCTTCATTGCTTCTTAGAAGGGGAAATAAAATACTCACAGGAGGAAATATGGAGACAAAGTTTGGAGTAGAGACTGAAGGAAAGGCCATCCAGAGATTGCCCCACCTGGGGATCCGTCCCATATACAGTCACAAAACCCAGATGTTATTGTGGTTGCCAGGAAGTGCTTGCTGATGGAAGCCTGATATGGCTGTCTCCTGAAAGGCTCTGCCAGAGCCTGACAAAGACAGAGGCAGAAGCTGGCAGCTCACGATTGGACTGAGCTGGGGGGGAGGGGCAAGGGTCCCCAATGGAGGAGTTTGGGAAGGGACTGAAGGAGCTGAGGGGGTTTGCAGCCCCATGGAGGGAGCAATAGTGTCAACAGGCCAAATCCCCCAAAGCTCCCAGGGACTCGACCACCAACCAAAGAATATACATGGAGCAACCCATGGCGCTGACCACATATGTAGCCGAGGATGGCCTTGTTGGACATCTGTGAGAGGAGAGACCATTGGGCCTGAGGATGTTTGATGCCGCAATGTAGGGGTATGCCAGGGCTGGAGGATGGGAGTGGGTGGGTGGGTGGGGGAGCACCCTCATAGAGGCAGGGTGAGGGTAGATGAGATAGAGGGTTTCCAAAGGGGAGACCTGGAAAGGGAAAAATATTTGAAATGTAAATAAAGAAAATATCCAGTCCAAAAAAAAAAAAAAAAAGTCCATCTGTGGAAAGGAGAAACATGAGCAGGAAGAGAGGCCTTTATGATAATGTAACAGGTGCCAGTAGTGCCGCCACAGTACCACACTTTCCTGACAGCCAGAGATCTGGATACTACTGTTATCTCATTATCTCATTCTGGCAGAGAAAGAAATGGGACTTGACCAATCCAAAGTCCCAGACTGGCTTCAAAGGCCATGTGTTACTGAACTTCATCATGGAAGAAGGAAGTGAGATGGTTGACCGTGTCTTCAGATGCTGGTCTCTGTTCTCAGGACTCCTCATGTGCATGAGTCAGGCATGTGTGTGAATGTGTATGGTGGGAAGGCAGGAGTGTGCAATGCATAAACTCAATGCCGCTGAGCTTCAGAGAGTACTTTTGTCCTGCAAGCACCCACTCCTGGCATGGTGACAGGCAGCTTCGTCTTCTAAGTTTGTCTTGGATGGACATTCTGCTTTCATGCTGCATCCTTCAGCTGAAGCCACCTTTGTGGCAGCAGGGGAGCCTACCTGTGGTCCCATCTTCTAGAAAAGAGCATGCAGTATGGCCTCCTGCAATTCCTCATTTAGCTGGAGAGTTTGAGGATTCTGTTATTTCCTTTCTGCAGCTCCTCTTGAGGAATTTACGTCCTGCTACCGGCCTCAGGACATAGCTAAAAATAACTGCTTTTCAAACTGAAAGCTGGGTGAGTTAGGAGCCTTTGCTCCTAGGGCGGAAGGGCTGTGTCAGAGTAGCTAAGGTCAGCCCCAGCCTGAACTGCCTTCCTCTTTCCAAGGAAGCCTGGGACCATACAAATCACCTCCAGAACACTGGCAGTATACCCCTGGAGGAAGAGAGTCAGGTGGGACCACCCTGGCACAATGGTGACTGTAGTCCTATGCTACAGAGTGGAGGAGGGGGAAGGAGAATCTCTAAATATATAAGGAAAAGCCAAGTAAGGGTGATGTCAGACTAGTTATAACCCAGTCCAGCCAGATTGGGGAGTTGAGGGAACAGGCAGGCAGACCAGCCTCAGCTAAGCTACCTGGAAGCAAATTCTCCTTCCTAGCTGGAGTGTTTCCATTACTGGCGTCAGTACACCCAGAGTTCTGTCAGTACTTGTCAGCAAGATTGCCCAGGCACTATCTTCAGCTTAAAAAAGGTTCTCTTAGCTAGATGGTTGCTGCCTCTTCTGGTGCAGCCTCTAGGCCACTGCTGTTCATCCTAAAAGTCAGGGAAAGTAAGACTGTCCAAAGATGACTGGGTTTCCTGACCTTTATCCTCTTGCCTAGCATCTCCCCTTGCTTGTCTTAGTGAATGTCCTCAGGGGTTCTTTCTGATCTCTGGCAACTTCCTGGAATTCAGACAAGATAAATGCATTTAAGAGTGGAGACAGAGCTTCAAGCATTGTGATCAAGGCCCAGGGCTAAATTCACAAATGATGGAACAGCCAGACTTCCCCAGCAGTGACCAGATAAAACTGACCTTCAGACTTATTTTCCTCTATTGATGCCCAAGTATTTCTCACCAGAATTCCTGCCTCAGGTGGTGGTGCTGGGCCCCACCATCCATCCAGGCTTTTAGCAAGAATGCAGGCTCCTGTTGTCCTACCTGCAGAGAAAAAGGCCAAAGGGTTACTAGAACTCAGCTACTCTTCTATGAGGCAGACGGCTATGTCTGTCACAGAGGGATAGTGCCACCTGCCATTTCAGGGGATTTTCAGGCTCTGGGATGGCAGGTTTAGGAATCCAATCTTTTTCAAATATACTTTTCATAAATCTTAACAGCTAAAGACCAGGACACCTTCTCATAGGAACAACAAGGGATATCAGTAGAAGTGACTAACATGTCTCCCTCTCTATGTATATCAGAGCATGAGAAAGCATAGAATCTCAGAAGTGTGAGGTGAAGGGAGTCTGAGATAAGAAGAAATGTTATTGTCATATCAGACTGGAGTAGAGAGCACCTTAAAGTAAGCATATGGGGAAGATATTTCAGTCCTGTACTGGCTTCGACTGGCTGAGTGAATCCCAGTCTTTTAACCTCTCTGAGAGAGAAAACTAATGTCTTGCGAGGCCTGAAATGAAGTTGCTTTCTACAGTGTAAATAAAACATACAAACAAAAGCATATTATACAGCATAATGGCTAAAGACCAATGATAATGGGATTCCCTTAGCAACCCTCTGGGGGATGGGAATGTTAAAAATAGAAAAACTGAAATGTAGCAAAGGAGATTCATAGGGCCAGCTGGATTTGAGAATCCCAGTAAAGCAATACTGTTCATATAGAATTTGCTTTTGATCTTATGTTTTTCAGAACGATGTGAGAGCTGATCTTGGAAAGTGGAGTAACACAGAGGAGCTGTCCCCCAGCCTCACCCTTCTAGGGATGGAGCAGAGGAGGTTCCATCTGCGGGCCATGCAGGTTGACAACTTGTCTGTGGTACTGCTCTCGGTGGCCTGGCTCCTACTAGCTCGTGGGACCACAGGTATGCCTCAGTTCAGCACTTTCCACTCTGAGAATCGTGACTGGACTTTCAACCATTTGACTGTACACCGAAGAACAGGGGCTGTGTATGTGGGGGCCATCAATCGTGTCTACAAGTTGACTGGCAACCTCACCATCCAGGTGGCTCACAAAACAGGTCCAGAAGAGGACAACAAGGCTTGCTACCCACCCCTCATTGTACAGCCCTGCAGCGAAGTGCTTACACTCACCAACAATGTCAACAAACTACTGATCATTGACTACTCTGAGAATCGCCTGCTTGCTTGTGGAAGCCTCTACCAGGGTGTTTGCAAGCTCCTGCGGCTGGATGACCTCTTCATCCTGGTGGAGCCATCCCACAAGAAGGAGCACTACTTGTCCAGTGTCAATAAGACAGGCACCATGTATGGTGTGATTGTGCGCTCTGAGGGGGAAGATGGCAAGCTTTTTATCGGCACTGCTGTGGACGGCAAGCAGGATTACTTCCCTACCCTGTCCAGCCGCAAGCTGCCCCGTGACCCTGAATCTTCAGCAATGCTGGACTATGAGCTCCACAGTGATTTTGTCTCCTCCCTCATCAAGATCCCCTCTGACACCCTAGCCCTGGTCTCCCACTTTGACATCTTCTACATCTATGGCTTTGCCAGTGGGGGTTTTGTCTACTTTCTCACTGTCCAGCCAGAGACCCCTGAGGGCATGGCCATCAATTCAGCTGGAGACCTCTTCTATACCTCAAGAATTGTGCGCCTCTGCAAGGATGACCCCAAGTTCCACTCCTATGTGTCCCTGCCCTTTGGCTGCACACGTGCTGGGGTGGAATACCGCCTTCTGCAGGCAGCTTACCTTGCAAAGCCAGGAGAAGCTTTAGCTCAGGCCTTCAACATCAGCAGTGATGAAGATGTGCTGTTTGCCATCTTCTCCAAGGGTCAGAAGCAGTACCACCATCCCCCTGATGATTCTGCCCTCTGTGCCTTCCCCATCCGGGCCATCAACTTGCAAATCAAGGAGCGATTGCAGTCCTGCTACCATGGAGAGGGCAACTTGGAGCTCAACTGGCTGCTGGGAAAGGATGTGCAGTGCACCAAGGCGGTAAGGAGCCACCATGTGCTTTGTTCCTAATGTCTCTCTTCCTCTGCACCTTCAGTGAGTCTGCAAGGGCCTGGGATAGATAAGAAAGGGTTTTTAGGCAACCAGGTGATAACTACCAAGTACAGAGTCTTGTCAAATCTGATTCTTGGGTTGTGTTTGCTGATTCATTAAATCAATACTAATGTATACCTTGTATGCTTACAGTGTACAAGGCACTGCTTTTGGTGCCAGCTAAGCCACATGACCAAGCTACATGTTTTCAGAGAGCTTACCTACTAGTGAGACAAGACAAGTCAACACATAAAATAGCCTAGCTGGATATGGTGGCACACACTTGTAATCTCAGCGCTTGGAAGAAGTAGAGGCAGGAGAACTTGGTGTCCAAGGCCATTCCTTTGCTACATCATGAGTTCAAGGCTAACCTGGCTATATGAGATGCATCCAGACAGATAAAATGATACTGCCTGCCAAATGGTAAATTTTCTTTAAAGGAAAATAAAACAGAGCAGCAGGGATCAGCAATAGAGAACATCTACCATCGAGACAGTAGTATTTTGTGCAATGGCTAAATAAGAGAAAGGCATTTCAGAGAGAGGCAACAAGTGCAGAGAACTTTTGAGCATGCCAAAACATGAGATAAACATCAAGGAATCCCCACAGCTTGATTCAAGCACATGAGAGAGGGTACCACAGCATACTTGGTAAGAACTTAAGCTTTGACATCTAATCAATCAGATTAAAATTCAGTTCTTCCACCTGTATCCTGGGTGTCCTTGGGCAAGTTATGTGCTTTATTTTAGATTTGAGTTTTTCATCATTAAACTAAAAATAATGTTATCTTCTTTTTTATATGAGAATCACGTTATCAATAATTTATTAAAACAAAATGTTTGTCATACAGTAATCATTCAATAAAAGAACAGTTAGGATCACCACTGCTCATCATAGTAATGAAGGACTAGTTATTTGCCTAATTTATCTTACTTTCATACAATCGGGGAATCTGGATTTAGGTATCTCTTGTTTGATAGTTCTATGAACAAGGACCCTCTTCAAGCAAAGGAAGTAGAGAGGAAATGTAAGGGTTAATACCTTGCAGCATCCACTCTGGTTCCCATGGCCCAGAGCAGGCCTTGTTAGGAGGAAACTGCTTATTCCTGCTTGCCTTTCTGCCAAAGTTAAAAGGAAGAGGACACTGTGCTCTGCTCCAGTAATGGGACAGAGAGACAAGTCCTGACTAGTGGTCACGGGACATCAGAAATACCGGGTAATGAACAGAAGGACAAATGCTTTATAGCAGTTGTTCTCAACCTTTCTAATGCTGTAACCCTTTAATACAGCTCCTCATGTTATATTGACCACCAACCATAAAGTTATTTTGTTGCTACTTCATAACTGTAGTTTTGCTACTGCTATAAATTATAACATAAATATCTGACATGTGGGATATCTGATTTATGATCTCAAAGGGGTTATGACCCACATATTGAGAACCATTGCCTTATAAGAAACAACTCTTTTTTCCTGTTTTCCCCTGGGGCAATATCATTTCAAGCACCAAAACAGTAGGATGTGCAAAATGTTGGTCTCCCTGGGTACCTATAGTAAAAGGACCCCAGAGGTAGGAACTAGAGATGCTTTAGTGACCTTTGAGAAATTTAAAAATCAATGAGAAGCCATGGCCCCCAAACTTGACCTTAACATAGTTGTGGACTAACATTTACCTATTGGATCTAAGATTTGAATATTGCTTTCACAAAAATCATGAAGAAGGGACCCATTACTCTAAAAGTATCAGTTACTTGTGAAGGACTGTTTTGAGCAGCTGATTACCTCACTAGATCCTCACAAGTAATTCACTAATTATCATGGCTTTTGTAGACAGAAAATCAAAGGTTCAGTGGGTAAATAAACTGCTTAAATACATATGACTAGAGTAGAAATTAGGGTCTGATTCAAGGCATCCCACAGACTCCTGATGCTAACTATGCGGGTCACTGCCTCTGAGAAGAGTCATATTTCAGTCACTCGATGTCCACACAAATAGAAAGGGCCATCAGGCATTGGGAATACCTGACAAAATAGTGAGGAAGAAATTGCCATCCAAGCCAGGGCTCAAGCACAGAACAGACCATTCTCTTTGTAGTTCTGGAGACTCTAGCATCCGGGAAAATGCAGAGAAACCCACGGTTGACAGAAAGAGCTTTTCACTTCTGCCATTGTGTCTCAGAAACTGGTTTAGGTTACAACTCTGTAGCTCTCCCAGCCTCTGGAAAAGTAGTGGGAAATACTGAAATCATGAAAGCAAACTATAAAGAATTTTGATAAAGACCTGAATAAATTCTTATTATAAAATAAGAGGTTTTTCATCTATAACGATGAAAAAATCCTAAGACTCAGTGATGGCATGTAACAATAAAGATACGCAGTTAATATGGTAAAGACGGCTACAATTTAGGTTACCTAACTCTTATTGAACAGCCACTGTTTATAGGACAAAGGTGAGGAAGAGACAGCCAGGGTAGAGGGCCGTGGCTAGTAGCTGCCTGCTTGGCACTGCCTAGTAACATACTGAGAAATAATAAGCAGCTGACTCCATACAGCAGAAGAGGGACCCTGATCTTCAGAACTAGGCAATTCCTATGGCATGACAGCAATGACCATAGATACACACATAGACATCTCTCATGAGCTGGCGCTGGCATACCATGGCTTCTTCCCTTCCAAATGGCAGTGTAGAATCTCTGCCACCAGAGTTAATGGTCATTCTTACTCTAAATCTTGGTATTCTCTCTGATGAGTACTCATGCTTGTGTTTAGAACCATCATTCTTGACAGTAGTTGGAGGTCCCAGAGATATGTCCTGGTTCCTCTCAGAACTGAGGATGGAACACAAGACAGAAAAAAAAAGTATGCTAAAGTATTAACCAATTATTCCAAGGAAATGAAGCATCAGCTTTCTCTTCCCCAAAGAAGGTTAAAAAAAAAAAAAAAAAAAAAAGCAAGGTTAAAAAAAAGCTTCTCTTCTGCTCACAGCTATATCTTCTGCTTTCTGGAAAGCTTTTACCAGACCAGGGTACAACAGTTCCCTTAGCACTCAGGGCTTTTCTGGTCCA